>NW_028270159.1:52772157-52949657 GCF_037043375.1 Chiloscyllium plagiosum
GTTCCCTGGGGTCAGAGGACTGGAGTTGTGCTCCTGTTCCAATCACTCATTCTCCAAACTCCTTTTCTATACTCCCAAGGCAAAATAGCAAGACACACACATGATAATCTCTAGAACATAGAACAGTATAACACAGTAGAGGCCCTTTGGCCCTCGATGTTGTGCTGACCTTTTATCCTACTCGAAGATCAGGATCGAAGATTCATTTTACTATTGTGGGATGTAGGTAAAACAGTGTTACTTCTGCAACCATAATTACTTATGCAAGGTAAATGAGCTCACACCAGTATACAATTGTTTCAGCCAAGAGCTGAGTCAACAAGAATGAAAACTATGTGAAAGAAATGGGCGGCACGGTGGCACAGTGGTTAGCACTGCTGCCTCACAGCGCCAGAGACCCGGGTTCAATTCCCGCCTCAGGCGACTGACTGTGTGGAGTTTGCACATTCTCCCCGTGTCTGCGTGGGTTTCCTCCGGGTGCTCCGGTTTCCTCCCACAGTCCAAAGATGTGCAGGCCAGGTGAATTGGCCATGCTAAATTGCCCGTAGTGTTAGGTAAGGGTGGGTTGCGCTTCGGTGGGGCGGTGTGGACTTGTTGGGCCGAAGGGCCTGTTTCCACACTGTAAGTAATCTAATCTAATCTAAAAAAAAAAACATAATTGTTTTTGTATTAGCTAAAATGTGCATGCAAGAATGAAATGTGCCTGCAAACAATGGTAGATGTTACAGACAAATAGATAAGGTGCTGTGAGGGGAGGGGGTGTAGGTTAAGCTAGATATGCCGGTACAAACAGTTATAAGCCATCTGTTTCCCGCTTCTGTAAAAACAAAAAAAACACAATCAAGAGGTCATAAGGCTTAGTGTGGACAAAGAGGAAATGTTGCTTTAGCAAGCAAGGAAGCAGATGGCAGTGAAGGAGTATATACGCTAACAATGGACCTCAGCGGGATGTGTTGGAAAGGCCAAGGCAAAACTTGTAGTTTGTTACACACAAGGCCGGATAAGGCAAGAGATAAACACGAGGAATGGGTGCCGGGTTTAGAGTACTGGGAGGAGGGAAAAAGAAATGAATTGTATATAAGTTGTGTACTCGTTAAACTCGCGGTGCCTATCTTATAGGCATCACTCTTGCAAGAGTATAATAAATGGTACTGCTGCTTCAGATCTTGTCTCGGACTGAAATTATTGAAGTGAGTGGGTTCTATTTCCCAAATGATCATCCATGCGCCTATCCAAGAGTCGCTTAAATGTCCCTAATGTATCTGACTCTGCTACCGCTGTTGGCAGTGCATTTCACGCACCCACCACTGTCTGTGTAAAGAATTTACCTCTGACATCGCCCCTAAACCTTCCTCCAATCACCTTAAAATTATGCCCCCTCGTAATAGACATTTCCATCCTGGGAAAAAGTCTCTGGCTATCCACACCATCTATTACTCTCCTCATCTTATACACCTCTATCAAGTCACCTCTCACCCTCTTTGCTCCAGTGAGGAAAGCCCTAGCTCCTTCAACCTTTCTTCATCAGACAAGCCCTCCAGCCCAGGCAACATCCTGCACCCTCTCTAAAGCTTCCACATCCTTCCTATAATGAGGCAACCAGAACTGAACACAAGATTCCAACTGTGGTCTAACCAGGACTCTATAGAGCTGCAGCATAAACTCACGGCTCTAAAACTCAATCCCCCGCTAATGAAAACCAATACTCCGAACATTTTCTTAACAACCCCATCAACTTTGGTGGTAACTTTGAGGAATCTATGGACATGGACCCCAAGATCCCTTGGTTCCCCCATACTGCCTTTAACACTGTAATCTGCATTCAAATCTGACCTACCAAAATGAATCACTTCACACTTTTCCAGGTTGAACTCCATCTGCCACTTCCCAGCCCAGCTCTGTATCCTGTCAATGTCCTGTTGCAACCTACAACAGCCCTCCACACTATCCACAACTCCACCAACCTTCGTGTCATCAGCAAACTTACTAACCCACCCTTCCACTTCCTCTTGCAAGTCATTTATAAAAATCACAAAGAGCAGAGGTCCCTGAACAGATCCCTGTGGAACACCACTGGTCACTGATCTCCAGGCTGAATACTTTCCATCTAATATCATCCTCTGTCTTCTTTGGGCCAGCCAATTCTTTATCCAGACAGCCAGATTACCCTCCTTACTTTCTGAATGAGTCTACCATGGGGAACCTTATCAAATGCCTTGCTAAAATCCATGTATACCACATCCACTGCTCTACTGTCATCAATGTGTCTTGTCACATCCTCAAAGAATCCAATAAGGTTTGTGAGGCATGACCTGCCCCTCACAAAGCCATGCTGACTATCTCTAATCAAACTATGTTTTCCAAATAATCATAAATCCTGTGTCTCAGAACCCTCTCCAATAATTTGCCCACCACCAATGTAAGACTGACTGGTCTATAATTCCCAGCATTATCTCTATTCCCTTTCTTGAATGAGGGAATAACATTTGCCACCTTCCAATCATCTGGCACTACTACAGTGCACAGTGAGGATGCAAAGATCACCACCAAAGATGCAGCAATCTCTTCCCTCACTTCCTGTAGTAACCTTGGGTATACCCTGTCTTGCCCAGGGGACCTACTCTGTACCTAATGTGTATCCCAGTCTGCAATTCTTTCCACTTCCCTCTCACATGTAAGGTCCACTTTTACTTGTTTGTTACACATTTCTCCAACATTCATATAATCATAGAATGTTTACAAGACAAAAGGAGTCCATTTGTCTCAGATATCTGCTTCACTTGAATAGGACTGATCCAGTCTATGCTCAGTTTCCAGCTCTTAGTCCGTATTCCTGTAACGTAGGGTTCTTCGAACACACACCCTTTCAATGTGATGAGGGTTCTGCCCCTTCCACGTTCCTGTCCCTGTGAGCGAAATAGTTTTCCTCAACACTTCCCCAAACTTTCTACCTCTCTGCTCAGGAAAATAAGCCCTTCCTTTGAACTTTCCCTCAGTGTCTCATAATCTTATACACCTCAATTAAATCTCCCAGCAGCCTCCTGCATTCCTCCTGTAATCCCAGCCTGTCCAGTCTTTCTTCATCATTAACATTAATCATTCCTGGCAACACCTCTATCAATCTCCTCTTAGTGTCTTAAATGTGATCAGGTCTTTCCTGTAATGTCGTGATCAGAACTGCCAGCAATACTCTACCGTGATTTGAACTGGTGTTTTATACAGTTCTATTCTGTCTCTTATATTGTCTGCCTCTGCTAAGGAGGGAAAATATCCCCCAAGCCTTCTTAAGCTTTCCTACCTGCTCTGGCGCCTTCTGTGTTCCATTTCTTTTACACTTCACAGCCTGCACCCATTTGCTGAGTATTCAACAACTTTGTCTTCCCTCCCCAAACACTTCACTTTACACTTTGTAGTAAGTCTTTGCAATTTATAAATTCTTCAGTTGCCTATTCAGAGACTTAATAGTTTATCTGACGAAGAAGTCTCTAAACTGGACTATCCAGTATTTTACAATCTTGGATTATGTCCCCTATCTCAAACTTCAGGCTCAATATAGTGTCCCTTACCTCATACTTTATGTTCGCTGCCTAGACTTTAGGGTGAAATATGGGGTGGTTGCTGGTAACCATGGAAACATGCCCCATCAGAGTGAAAGGAGAAAGTTGGAAAGAGCAAAACACAACAGTGGTGTACCATGCAACTCAGTGCAGATAAGGGAATGGGTTTCCTGGATTACTCAGCATTGCTAACTCAACATGTAACCATTGGGAGATCCTTAATGTGGCATAATGTTTGCAATGTGTGAGAATATAAAAGCGAGTGTTTGAATGTGTGTGTGAAGGTGTGTCACAGAGTGAGAGTGAGTGTCGATGAGTATGTGCTGCCTCACAGTGCCAGAGACCCGGGTTCAATTCCCGCCTCAGGCGACTGACTGTGTGGAGTTTGCACATTCTCCCCGTGTCTGCGTGGGTTTCCTCCGGGTGCTCCGGTTTCCTCCCACAGTCCAAAGATGTGCAGGTCAGGTGAATTGGCCATGCTAACTTCCCCGTAGTGTTAGGTAAGGGGTAAATGTAGGGGTATGGGTGCGTTGTGCTTCGGCGGGTCGGTGTGGACTTGTTGGGCCAAAGGGCCTGTTTCCACACTGTAATCTATTCTAATCTAATCTAATAAAGTCTGAGTTTACATCTGAGTGTGAGAATCTATGAGGTAAGTGAGAATGTGAGTGCATCGAATGTACCTGTCTCACCCACCAGGACGGTCTGAGAGCTCTCGGCTTCTTCCTCGACCAGAGGCCTGAACAATCCCCATCCCCCACCACCCTCCTCTGCCTGGCTGAACTTATTCTCTCACTGAACAATTTCTCCTTTCATTCATCTCACTTCTGCCGAGTCAAAGGTGTGTGCATCGATGTGAGGATGGGTGTGACAGCGTGAGTATATATGTGTGAGAATGTGAGTGAAAATATGTACGAGAGAGTGTGAATGAGAATGTGTGTGAGCATGAAAGACATGTAAGTATGAGTTGTGAGAACTGGGTGAATATGAGTGAGAGTCTGGAAGAATGTGCAAGAAATGCATGAGAATGAAGGTAAGAGTGAGTGTGTGTGAGTATGAGTGTGCTAGTGTGAGTGATTAGATTAGTTACCCTACAGTGTGGAAACAGGCCCTTCAGCCCAACAAATCCTCCAAAGAGTAACCCTCCAGAATCATTTCCCTCTGACTAATGCACCTAACACTTTGGGCAATTTAGCATGGCCAATTCACCAGACCTGCACATCTTTGGATTGTGGGAGGAAACCAGAGCACCCGGAGGAAACCCACGCAGACACGGGGAGAATGTATAAACTCCACACAGACTGGAATCAAACCTGGGTCCCTGGCGCTATGAGGCAGCAGTGCTAACCACTGAGCCACCATGCCGCCCAACACACAAAGTATGAGAATGAGTATGTAAGCATGAGGGATGTAAGAACACATGCAAAGGTATGAGTGAGTGTGAGAGACTGTGCTGATAGTTCCAATGTATCAGCCTGTTCCTGCCACACTGAGCTCATTTCCTCCTATCTTGACTCCATCCTCTCTCCACTTGTCCAGTCCCTATCTACCCATATCTACGATTCCTCAGTCACAATTCACAATTTCCAGTTCCCTGGCCCTAACTGCCTCCTGCTCGCCGTGGATGTCCAATCCCTCTATACCTGTATCACCCATCAGGATGGTCTGAGAGCTCTCGGCTTCTTCCTTGACCAGAGGCCTGAACAATCCCCATCCCCCACCACCCTCCTCTGCCTGGCTGAACTTGTTCTCTCACTGAACAATTTCTCCTTTCATTCATCTCACTTCTGCCGAGTCAAAGGAGTGGCAACGGGCACCTGCATAGGTCCCAGTTATACCCTGCCTCTTTATGGGGTATGTGGAACAATCCTTGTTCCAGTCTGACACTGACCCCCTTTTTGTCAGCACATCGATGACTGCTTCAATGCTGCTTCATGCTCCCACCAGAACCTTGAAAACTTCATTCATTTTGCCTCCAATTTCCACCTCTCTATAACTTGCACATCATCCATTTCTGGAACTTCCTTTCCTTTCCTTGACCTCTCTGTCTCCATTTCGGGGAATAAACTGTCCACTGCTATCCACTACAAAGCTGCTGACTCCCATAGCTACCTTCACTCCAACTCATCATACTCAATGTCCTGTAAGGAATCCATCCCATCCTCCGAGTTCCTTCATATACTCCACCTGTACCATCTTCCAAAACAGCACTGCTGACAGTGTTTACTTCACCCACGACCTAGGTTTCACACCCACCGTGGTCGACAGGGCCCTCAACCTCATCTGACCTACCAGACGTGCTTCCACCCGTGCCCCTTCCCTTCACTCACAACAGCGTGATATGGGTTCCCCTTGTTTTTACGTTTCATCTCACTAGCCTCTACATTCAAAAGATCATTCTCTGCCATTTCAGACAATTCCAGCAGAACGTCACCACCAAACACATCTTCCCCTCCCTCCCCGTCTGCATTTCGCAAGGATCATTCCTTTCCAGACTCCCTAGTCTATTCCACAACCACCAACACCACCCCCTGCTCCCCAACGCACCTTCCAGCAGAAGTTGCAACACCTGCCCCTCACCTTCTCCCTGCTCACCATCCAAGGGTCGAAACAGTCTTTCCAGGTGAATCAGCATTTCACTTGCACCTCCTCCAATCTTGTGTATTATAGTTGCTGCACCCCAATTTGGCCTACTCTAGCTTGGAGAAACCACACACAGCCAGGGTGACCGCTTTGTGGAACACCTCCAGTCTGTGCACAAACAGGACCCCTACCTTCCTGTGTCTGGTCATTTTAACGCAGTGTCCTGTTCACATGCCACGTGTCTGTCCTCAGTGTGCTGCAGTGTTCCAGTGAATCATTCGCAAATTGGAGGAACAACATCTCATCTTCAGAACAGGCACTTTATAGCTGTCTAGACTTAATGTGGAATTCAACACCTTTAAATTGTGATGTCCTCCCTTCCCCCCCATCTCACTTACTGACCTTTCAAGTTTGGCAGGAGACACACCATTGTTCTGTCATTCTCACATTCCAATCACTTAATGTAAACTACTAACGTGTTTTCCCCACCAGCACCCTACACCCACTACTCCCATCACCACCACCATCCCTCACCCACCAAACTATAACATAAACACTGTCCCTCCACACTCCAAGCTCTGATGGAGAGTCACCTAGATTCGAAATGAGAATGAGTGTGTAAGTGTGAGGATGATTATTGGGGCGGAGGGTGGAGAAGCGAAGCTATGTTACCTGTACAGCATTGCCCAGTTGTTCCGCTGGGCTTGCCAGGGCTGCCAGTATTGCTGTGGTCGTTGTTCCAACATTTGACCCCAAACACAGGGGGTATGCCCTCTTCAGGCTGATCACACCGATCCCTGCACAGGTCAGAGGGAAAAGTGCAGCTTGGTCACTCTGATCCCATCACTAGTCAATCCCATGAGCGGACCCCAGCACTCAAAGTCACTCATTACTGTGAGGGGGAATAGGGCCCAGTCACAGTCACTGGCTGTGGAATTCCTCTTAATACAGAGCCTATCTGGCCCTTCTCCCCAAGGGGACCAATTTACCTCTTTATAAATCATTTCCACACCCATCTTACTCTTTTAAAATAACTCCCATTTATACCCCCAAAAGGTGCTCCACCAGGTATTCATTTGCAATTTCCTGACTCAGCCCAATTCGGGACTGGCATCTGCCCACGATTGGACCCTCAGGAGCTCATGGTCTGAGGGGAAAGTGGGGACTGCAGATGCTGGAGATCAGAGCTGAAAATGTGTTGCTGGAAAAGCGCAGCAGGTCAGGCAGCATCCAAGGAGCAGGAGAATCGACGTTTCGGGCATAAGCCTGATTCCTGAAGAAGGGCTTATGCCCGAAACGTCGATTCTCCTGTTCCTTGGATGCTGCCTGACCTGCTGTGCTTTTCCAGCAACACATTTTCAGCTCATGGTCTGAGCCAGTATTTACAATCCGGTGGAGAAAGTGAGGTCTGCAGATGCTGGAGATCAAAGTTGAAACTTTATTGCTGGAACAGCACAGCAGGTCAGGCAGCATCCAGGGAACAGGAGATTCGACGTTTCGGGCACAGGCCCTTCTTCAGTCATTCCTGAAGAAGGGCCTGTGCCCGAAACGTCGAATCTCCTGTTCCCTGGATGCTGCCTGACCTGCTGTGCTGTTCCAGCAATAAAGTTTCAACTTACAATCCGGTGACAACTCTGTTTGAATGGATTGCTGGAATTTCAAGGTCCCTGCCTGGCCCAGGAGCTCACTCACATCCACCATTGACAATGAGCATCCCAACACTGGATCATTCCACAATCACTGCTTGGCCCCACTCACTACCACATTGGATGAAATGGTTTGAAGTTACTGGCCATGACTTTAAGCAGAACACTGAGATTCTGACAGGCTCCTGGGAGCAGGGACTTGCGATTTTTCTTTAATTCCAGGGAGACTCCAGGCAATTTTAGGATGCAGGGCAGTGGCGGAGCTTCAGAGTGGGTGGAGCCTGGACACAGGAGGAGCCTGGACACAGGAGGAGCCTGGGAGTGGGTGGAGCCTGGACACAGGTGGAGTCTGGACACAGGAGGAGCCTGGGAGTGGGTGGAGCCTGGACACAGGTGGAGCCTGAGCAGGGGAGGAGCCTGGGAGTGGGTGCAGCCTGGACACAGGTGGGGTCTGGACACAGGAGGAGCCTGGACACAGGAGGAGCCTGGGAGTGGGTGGAGCCTGGACACAGGTGGAGCCTGAGCAGGGGAGGAGCCTGGGAGTGGGTGGAGCCTGGACACAGGTGGAGCCTGGACACAGCAAGAGCCTGGGAGTGGGTGGAGCCTGGACACAGGTGGACCCTGAGCAGGGGAGGAGCCTGGGAGTGGGTGGAGCCTGGACACAGGAGGAGCCTGGGAGTGGGTGGAGCCTGGACACAGATGGAGCCTGGATACAGGAGGAGCCTGGACACAGGAGGAGCCTGGGAGTGGGTGGAGCCTGGACACAGGAGGAGCCTGGGTCTGGGTGGAGCCTGGACACAGGTGGAGCCTGGGCAGGGGAGGAGCCTGTGATTGGGTGGAGCCTGGACCCATGTGGCGTCTCAGAGTGGTTGGAGCCTGGGCACAAGTAGAGCCTGGGCAGGGGAGGAGCCTGGGAGTGGGTGGAGCCTGGACACAGGTGGAGCCTGGGAGTGGGTGTGGCCTGTGTTGAGGAGTTGGAAATGAGGAGGATCAGTATGGATGTCTGTTTAAGGCGTGTAAATGCTGGCTCCAGGTCAATGACAAACAGCCCTCACTGACCAACACCACTCAATGTCTGAGACTATTGGTATAACAGGCTGGCATCCAGAGAATTTCCTCTTACCTATGAGTGGGACAATCGCTGATGTGAACACTGAGCTGCTCTGAACAATGAAAGTCATAATGGCACCAACTAAAATCGCCAAATAACCATTCAGCCAACCAAAGGGAAAAGGGAAGTCTGAAAAGAAGCACATGAAGAGTCTTTAGGACAAAGAACTGCAGATGTTGGAAATCTGAAACAAAAGCAGAAATTACTGGGGACTCTCAGCAGGTCTGGCGGCATCTGTGGAGAAAAAACATAGTTACATGTTTTAGGTCAAGTGACCAGAACCCGAAGTCTGAAGAAAGGTCACTGGATCTGAAATTCTAACTGTTACAGCTGCACTTGGAGTATTGTGTACAGTTCTGGTCACCACATTATAAAAAGGAATTGGAAGCTTTGGAAAGGGTTCAGAGGAGATTTACTAGGATGTTGCCTGGTACGGAGGGAATGTCTTACGAGGAAAGGCTGAGGGACTTGAGGCTGTTTTTGTTAGAGAGAAGAAGGTTGAGAGGTGACTTAATAGAGACCTATAAGATAATCAGAAGGTTAGATAGGGTGGACAGGGAGAGCCTTTTTCCAAGTATGGGGATGGCGAGCACGAGGGGGCATAGCTTTAAATTGAGGGGTGATAGATATAGGACAGATGTCAGAGGTAGTTTCTTTACTCAGAGAGTAGTAAGGGTATGGAATGATTTGCCTGTAATGGTAGTAGATTCACCAACTTTAAGTCGTCATTGGACAAGCATATGGACGTACATGGAATAGTGTAGGTTAGATGGGCTTCAGATTGGTATGACAGGTCGGCGCAACATGGAGGGCCGAAGGGCCTGTACTGCACTGTAATGTTCTATGTTCTATGTTCTAACTCTGTTGCCAGACCTGATGAGTTTTTATAGTATTCTGTGTTTAACAGTCTTTACAGTGTCATTATTACACTGACTGTTTAAGTACTGTATTAATATTAAGTACTACACAGAATATGACACAAATCAGTAGAGTACTGACTGTATTAGACTGATACCACAATCAGAGCATTACACTGACCCTGAATATTATACTGACACTATTATGCTGGAGGTTTGAGTATTGCATCAATACTGAGTATTGTACAGTAACTCAGATGGTTACAAAGGCACTGAGTTAGAGTAATAGTTACTGTCAGTATAATAGTTACAGATCTGCATACTACTGATAGAGTCAACATGTACTCACTGTGTTAGAGCAATACCAATGGTGTCAGTATAGAACATAGAACAAGACAGCGCAGAACAGGCCCTTCGGCCCTCGATGCTGTGCTGACCTGTGAACTAATCTAAGCCCATCTCCCTACACTATCCCATCATCATCCATATGCTCATCCAAGGACTGTTTAAATGCCCCTAATGTGGCTGAGTTGACTACATTGGCAGGCAGGGCATTCCACGCCCTTGCCACTGTCTGAGTGAAGAACCTGCCTCTGACACCTGTCTTAAATTTCCCACCCCTAAATTTGCAGCTGTGCCCCCTTGTACAAGCAGATGTCATCATCCTGGGAAAAAGCCTCTCACTGTCCACCCTATCTAATCCTCTGACCATCTTGCACGTTTCTATTAAATCCCCTCTTAGCTGCCTTCTCTCCAAAGAGAAAAGACCCAAGTCCCTCAGCCTTTCCTCATAAGACCTTTGCTTCAGACCAGGCAACATCCTGGTAAATCTCTGCACCTTTCCCAATGCTTCCACATCCTTCCTGTAATGGAACGACCAGAATTGCACACAATAATCCAACTGCAGCTGCACTAGTGTTTTGTATAGTTGCAGCATGATATCACAGCTCCGGGACTCAGTCCCTCTGCCAAAAGAACCTAACACACTGTATGCCTTCTTAACAGCACTATCCACCTGGGTGACAACTTTCAGGGATCTATGTACAAGGTCCCTCTGCACATCCACATTACCAAGAATCTTTCCATTGACCCAGTACTCTGCCTTCCTGTTATTCTTCCCAAGGTGCATCACCTCACATTTATCTGCATTGAACTCCATTTGTCACCTTTCAGCTCAATTCTGCAGTTTATCCAAGTCCCCCTGCAATCTGAAACATTCTTCCACACTGTCCGCCACTCCACCAACATTAGTATCATCTACAAACTTACTAACCCATCCACTTATGCCTACGTCCAAGTCGTTTATAAAAATGACAATCAGCAGTGGTCCCAAAACAGATCCTTGTGGCACACCACTAGTAACCAGACTCCAGGCTGAATATTTTCCATCAACTACCAATTGTTGCCTTCTTACAGAAAGCCAGTTTCGAATTCAAACTGCTAAATCACCCTCAATCCCATGCCTCTGCATTTTCTCCATCAGCCTACCGTGTGGAACCTTATCAATGGCTTTGCTGAAGTCCATGTACACCACGTCAACTGCCCTACCTTCATCTACATACTTGGTCACCTTCTCAAAAAACTCAATAAGGTTTGTGAGACACGACCTGCCCTTGACGAATCCATATTCTGGATCAGTGGTGCTGGAAGAGCACAGCAATTCAGGCAGCATCCGAGGACAGGCAAAATCGACGTTTCGGGCAAAAGCCCTTCATCAGGAATAAAGGCAGAGAGCCTGAAGCGTGGAGAGATAAGCTAGAGGAGGGTGGGGGTGGGAGAGAGTGGCATAGAGTACAATAGGTCAGTGGGGAAGGAGATGAAGGTGATAGGTCAGGGAGGAGAGGGTGGAGTGGATAGGTGGAAAAGGAGCTGGGCAGGTCGGACAAGTCCGGACAGGTCAGGGGATCGAGTTTCTGGAGGTTAGAAGCTAGGATGAGGTGGGGGAAGGGGAAATGAGGAAACTGTTAAAATCCACATTGATGCCCTGGGGTTGAAGTGTTCCGAGGCGGAAGATGAGGCGTTCTTCCTCCAGGCGTCTGGTGGTGAGGGAGCGGCGGTGGAGGAGGCCCAGCACCTCCATATCCTCAGCAGAGTGGGAGGGGGAGTTGAAATGTTGAGCCACTGGGCGATGTGGTTGATTGGTGCGGGTGTCTCGGAGATGTTCCCTAAAGCGCTCTGCTAGGAGGCGTCCAGTCTCCCCAATGTAGAGGAGACCGCATCGGGAGCAACGGATACAATAGATGATATTAGTGGATGTGCAGGTAAAACTTTGATGGATGTGGAAAGCTCCTTTGGGGCCTTGGATGGAGGTGAGGGAGGAGGTGTGGGCGCAGGTTTTACAGTTCCTGCGGTGGCAGGGGAAAGTGCCAGGATGGGAGGGTGGGTCGTAGGGGGGCGTGGACCTGACCAGGTAGTCACGGAGGGAACGGTCTTTGCGGAAGGCGGAGAGGGGTGGGGAGGGAAATATATCCCTGGTGGTGGGGTCTGTTTGGAGGTGGCGGAAATGTCGGCGGATGATTTGGTTTATGCGAAGGTTGGTAGGGTGGAAGGTGAGCACCAGGGGCGTTCTGTCCTTGTTGCGGTTGGAGGGGTTGGGTCTGAGGGCGGAGGTGCGGGATGTGGACAAGATGCGTTGGAGGGCATCTTTAACCACGTGGGAAGGGAAATTGCGGTCTCTAAAGAAGGAGGCCATCTGGTGTGTTCTATGGTGGAACCGCTCCTCCTGGGAGCAGATACGGCGGAGGCGGAGGAATTGGGAATACGGGATGGCATTTTTGCAAGAGGTAGGGTGGGAAGACGTGTAATCCAGGTAGCTGTGGGAGTCAGTGGGTTTGTAGAAGATGTCAGTGTCAAGTCGGTCGTCACTGATGGAGATGGAGAGGTCCAGGAAGGGGAGGGAGGTGTCAGAGATGGCCCAGGTAAATTTAAGGTCAGGGTGGAATGTGTTGGTGAAGTTGATGAATTGCTCAACCTCCTCACGGGAGCACGAGGTGGCGCCAATGCAGTCATCAATGTAGCGGAGGAAGAGGTGGGGAGTGGTGCCGGTGTAATTACGGAAGATCAACTGCTCTACGTAGCCAACAAAGAGACAGGCATAGCTGGGGCCCATACGTGTGCCCATGGCTACCCCTTTGGTCTGGAGGAAGTGGGAGGATTCAAAGGAGAAATTGTTAAGGGTGAGGACCAGTTCGGCCAAACGAATGAGAGTGTCGGTGGAGGGGTACTGTTGGGAACGTCTGGAGAGGAAAAAACGGAGGGCTTGGAGGCCCTGGTCATGGCGGATGGAGGTGTAGAGGGATTGGATATCCATGGTGAAGATGAGGTGTTGGGGGCCGGGGAAACGGAAGTCTTGGAGGAGGTGGAGGGCGTGGGTGGTGTCTCGAACGTATGTGGGGAGTTCCTGGACTAGGGGGGATAGGACAGTGTCGAGGTAGGTACATTGATGCACACGTATGGGCCCCAGCTATGCCTGTCTCTTTGTTGGCTACGTAGAGCAGTTGATCTTCCGTAATTACACCGGCACCACTCCCCACCTCTTCCTCCGCTACATTGATGACTGCATTGGCGCCACCTCGTGCTCCCGTGAGGAGGTTGAGCAATTCATCAACTTCACCAACACATTCCACCCTGACCTTAAATTTACCTGGGCCATCTCTGACACCTCCCTCCCCTTCCTGGACCTCTCCATCTCCATCAGTGACGACCGACTTGACACTGACATCTTCTACAAACCCACTGACTCCCACAGCTACCTGGATTACACGTCTTCCCACCCTACCTCTTGCAAAAATGCCATCCCGTATTCCCAATTCCTCCGCCTCCGCCGTATCTGCTCCCAGGAGGAGCGGTTCCACCATAGAACACACCAGATGGCCTCCTTCTTTAGAGACCGCAATTTCCCTTCCCACGTGGTTAAAGATGCCCTCCAACGCATCTCATCCACATCCCGCACCTCCGCCCTCAGACCCAACCCCTCCAACCGCAACAAGGACAGAACGCCCCTGGTGCTCACCTTCCACCCTACCAACCTTCGCATAAACCAAATCATCCGCCGACATTTCCGCCACCTCCAAACAGACCCCACCACCAGGGATATATTTCCCTCCCCACCCCTCTCCGCCTTCCGCAAAGACCGTTCCCTCCGTGACTACCTGGTCAGGTCCACGCCCCCCTACGACCCACCCTCCCATCCTGGCACTTTCCCCTGCCACCGCAGGAACTGTAAAACCTGCGCCCACACCTCCTCCCTCACCTCCATCCAAGGCCCCAAAGGAGCTTTCCACATCCATCAAAGTTTTACCTGCACATCCACTAATATCATCTATTGTATCCGTTGCTCCCGATGCGGTCTCCTCTACATTGGGGAGACTGGACGCCTCCTAGCAGAGCGCTTTAGGGAACATCTCCGAGACACCCGCACCAATCAACCACATTGCCCAGTGGCTCAACATTTCAACTCCCCCTCCCACTCTGCCGAGGATATGGAGGTGCTGGGCCTCCTCCACCGCCGCTCCCTCACCACCAGACGCCTGGAGGAAGAACGCCTCATCTTCCGCCTCGGAACACTTCAACCTCAGGGCATCAATGTGGATTTTAACAGTTTCCTCATTTCCCCTTCCCCCACCTCATCCTAGTTTCTAACCTCCAGAAACTCGATCCCCTGACCTGTCCAGACTTGTCCGACCTGCCCAGCTCCTTTTCCACCTATCCACTCCACCCTCTCCTCCCTGACCTATCACCTTCATCTCCTTCCCCACTGACCTATTGTACTCTATGCCACTCTCTCCCACCCCCACCCTCCCCTAGCTTATCTCTCCACGCTTCAGGCTCTCTGCCTTTATTCCTGATGAAGGGCTTTTGCCCGAAACGTCGATTTTGCCTGTCCTCGGATGCTGCCTGAATTGCTGTGCTCTTCCAGCACCACTGATCCAGAATCTGGTTTCCAGCATCTGCAGTCATTGTTTTTACCTCCTTGACGAATCCATGTTGACTCTTTCCAATCAAATTGTTGCTTGCTAGATGATTATAAATTTTATCTCGTATAATCCTTTCCAAAAAGTTTCCTACAACAGACGTAAGGCTCACTGGTCTATAATTACTTGGGTCATTTCTTCTGCCCTTCTTGAACAAGGATACAACATTTGCTATCCTCCAGTCCTCTGGTACTAAACCTGTAGAAAATGATGACTCAAAGATCAAGGACAAAGGCTCCGCCACCTCCTTCTTAGCTTCCCAGAGAATTCTCAGAAAAATCCCATCTGGCCAGGGACTTATCTACTATCACACCTTCTAGAATTGATAACACCTCCTCCTTACTAACCTCAATCCTTTCAAGTCTAATAGCCTATTTCTCAGTCTTCTCCTCTACAATATTGTCCTTTCCCTGAGTGAAAACAGATGAGAAATATTTGTTTATCATCTCTCCAATTTCCACAGGGTCCACACACAACTTCCCACTTCTGACTATGACATGCCCTGCTCCTACCCTCGTTATCCTTTTATTCCTCACATAACTATAGAAAGCTTTAGGGTTCTCCTTTATTATACTTGCTACAGACTGCTCCTGGCCCCTCTTAGCTCTTCTTAACTCTCTCTTTAAATCCTTCCTAGCTACTCTGTAACTCTCGTCGCCTCATCTGAACAATCTCGCCTCAACGTCACATAAGCCTCCACTGTATATACAGTGTTGCAGCAATACCGACAGTATCAGTATATACTCACTATGTTAAAGCAATATGGCCAGAGTAAGTATATACTGATTGTATTAGAGCAATATGGACAGTGTCAGTATGTACACATTGTTTTGGAGCAATATTAACAGGGTCAGTATATATCACCGTGTTAGAGCAGTACCGACAGCATCAGTAGGTGCTCACTGTGTTAGAGTAATATCGACAGCATCAGTATATACTCACTGTGTTTGAACAACACTGACAGTGTCAGTGTGTACTCATTGTGTTGGAGCTTACTTTCAGTGTTAGTGTATACTCACTGTGTGAGAGCAATACCAACCATGTCAGTATATACGCACAGTGTTGGACCAATAGCAACTATGTCCATATGTGCTCAATGTGTTCAAGCAATATCGACAGAGTCAGTATGTGTTAGCTGTGTTAGAACAATACTGAGAGTATCAGTACTTACAGTTTGTTCAAGGAGTACCGACAGTGTCAGTACTTACTATGTTTGAGCAATATTGACAGAATCAATATGTACTCAATGTGTCACAACAGTATTGACAGAGTCAGTGTATACCCACTGTGTTAGAGCAATAATGACAGAGTCAGTGTATACTCACTGTGTTAGAGCGATAATGTCAGAGTCAGTGTAAACTCAATGTGTTAGAGCAATAATGACAGAGTCAGTGTATACTCGCTGTGTTCGGGCAATAATGACAGTGAGTATACACTGATTCTGTCATTATTGCTCGAACACAGCGAGTATACACTGACTCTGTCATTTTTGCTCTAACACAGTGAGTATACCCTGACTCTGTCTGTATTGCTCTAACACAGTGGGTATATACTGACTCTGTCATTATTGTTCTAACACAGTGAGTACACACCTACTCTGCCATCATTGCTCTAACACAGTGAGTATACACTGATTCTGTGTTAGAGCAATGATGACAGAGTAGGTGTGTACTCACTGTGTTAGAACAATAATGACAGAGTCAGTGTGTGTTCACTGTGTGAGAGCAATACAGACAGAGTCAGTATATACCCACTGTGTTGGAGCAATACACTAGAGTCATTGTATGCACATTGTGTTAGAGTAATACAGACAGAGTCAGTGTATACTCACTGTGTTAGAGCAATACGGAGAAAGTCAGTGTATACTCACTGTGTTAGAACAATACAGACAGAGTCAGTGTATAATCACTGTGTTAGAGCAATAATACCAGAGTCAGAGTGTACTCACTGTGTTAGTGCAATAATGACAGAGTCAGTGTGTACTCACTGTGTTAGATCAATACAGACAGAGTCAGTGTATACTCACTGTTAGAGTAATACAGACAGAGTCAGTGTATATTCACTGTGTTAGAGCAACACAGACAGAGTCAGTGTGTACTCACTGTGTTATAGCAATAATACCAGAGTCAGAGTGTACTCACTGTGTTAGTGCAATAATGACAGAGTCAGTGTATTCTCACTATGTTAGAGCAATACAGACAGAGTCAGTGTGTACTCACTGTGTTGGAGCAATACAGATAGAGTCAGTGTATACTCACTGTGTTAGAGTAATACAGACAGAGTCAGTGTGTACTCACTGTGTTGCTGCAATAATGAAAGTATCAGTGCATACTCACTGTGTTACAGCAGAAATGACAGAGTCAGTGTATACTCACTGTGTTTGAGCAATACAGAGTCAGTGTGTACTCACTGTATTAGAGCAATAATGATAGAATCAGTGTATACTCACTGTGTTGGAGTAATAATGACAGAGTCAGTGTATACACACTGTGTTAGAGCAATCCAGACAGAGTTGTGTGTACTCACTGTGTTAGAACAATAATGACAGAGTCAGTGTATACTCACTGTGTTAGAGTAATACAGACAGAGTCAGTGTATACGCACTGTGTTAGAGCAATACAAACAGCAGTGTATACTCACTGTGTTAGAGTAATACAGACAGAGTCAGTGTTTACTCACTGTTTAGGAGCAATACAGACAGAGTCAGTGTGTACTCACTGTGTTACAGCAATACAAACAGAATCAGTGTATTCTCACTGTTTTACAGCAATACAGACAGAGTCAGTGTGTACTCACTGTTTTACAGCAATACAGACAGAGTCGGTATATACTCACTGTGTTAGAGCAATACAGACAGAGTCAGTATATACTCACTGTGTTAGAGCAATACAGACAGAGTCATTATATGCACACTATGTTAGAGTAATACAGACAAAGTCAGTGTGTATTCACTGTGTAAGAGCAATAATGACAGAGTCAGTGTTTACTCACTGTGTTTGAGCAATAATGACAGTCAGTGTATACTCACTGTGTTAGAACAATAATGACAGCGTCAGTGTATACTCGCTATGTTACAGCAATACAGAAAGAGTCAGTGTATACTGACAGTGTTAGAGTAATACAGACAGTGTCAATGTATACTCACTTTGTTAGAGCAATACAGATAGCGTCAGTGTGTACTCACTGTGTTAGATCAATACAGACGGAGTTAGTGTATACTCACTGTGTTAGAGCAATACAGACAGAGTCAGTGTATACTCACTGTGTTACAGCAATACAAACAGAGTCAGTGTATACTCATTGTGTTAGTGCAATGCAGGCAGAGTCAATGTGTACTCACTGTGTTATAGCAATAATCACAGTCAGTGTATACTCACTGTGTTTGAGCAATAATGACAGTCAGTGTATACTCACTGTGTTAGAACAATAATGACAGCGTCAGTGTATACTCGCTATGTTACAGCAATACAGAAAGAGTCAGTGTATACTGACAGTGTTAGAGTAATACAGACAGTGTCAATGTATACTCACTTTGTTAGAGCAATACAGACAGCGTCAGTGTGTACTCACTGTGTTAGATCAATACAGACGGAGTTAGTGTATACTCACTGTGTTAGAGCAATACAGACAGAGTCAGTGTATACTCACTGTGTTACAGCAATACAAACAGAGTCAGTTTTTACTCATTGTGTTAGTGCAATGCAGGCAGAGTCAATGTGTACTCACTGTGTTATAGCAATAATCACAGTCAGTGTATACTCACTGTGTTGGAGCAATAATGACAGAGTCAGTGTATACTCACTGTGTTACAGCAATACAGACGGAATCAGTGTATACTCACTGTGTTTGAGCAATACAGACAGAGTCAGTGTGTACTCACTGTTTTGGAGCAATACAGACAGTCAGTGTGTACTCACCGTGTTACAGTAATACAGACAGAGTAAGTATATTCTCACTGTGTTAGGGCAATACAGAGAGTCAGTGTATACTCACTGTGTTAGAGCGATAATGACAGTCAGCGTATACTCTGTGTTACAGCAATACAGACACAGACAGTGTACATTCACTGTTTTAGAGCAACAATGACAGACAGTGTATACTCACTGTGTTAGAGCAATAATGACAGTGTCAGTGTATACTCACTGTGTTACAGCAAAACAGACAGAGTCAGTGTGTACTCACTGTTTTGGAGCAATACAGACAGTCTGTGTGTACTCACCGTGTTACAGCAATACAGACAGAGTCAGTGTATACTCACTGTGTTAGAGCAAAACAGACAGAGTCAGTGTGTACTCACTGTTTTGGAGCAATACAGACAGTCAGTGTATACTCACTGTGTTAGAGCAATACAGACAGAGTCAGTGTATACTCACTGTGTTAGAGTAATACATACAGAGTCAGTGTGTACTCACTGTGTTAGAGCATACAGACAGTGTCAGTGTATACTCACTGTGTTACAGCAATAATGACAGAATCAGTGTGTACTCACTGTGTTAGAGCAGTACAGACAGTGTCAGTGTATACTCTTGTTAGAGCAATAATGACAGAGTCATTGTTTACTCACTGTGTTAGAGCAATAATGATAGAGTCAGTGTGTACTCACTGTGTTCGAGCAATACAGACAGAGTCAGTGTGTACTCACTGTATTAGAAAAAAATGACAATCAGTGTATACTCACTGTGTTAGAGCAATAATGACAGTCAGTGTATACACACTGTGTTGGAGCAATAATGACAGAGTCAGTGTATACTCACTGTGTTAGAGCAATACAGACAGAGTCAGTGTATACTCACTGTGTTAGAGCAGTACAGACAGTGTCAGTGTATACTCGTTGTGTTAGAGCAATAATGACAGAATCATTGTTTACTCACTGTGTTAGAGCAATACAGACACAGTAAGTGAATACTCACTGTGTTACAGCAATACAGACAGTCAGTATATACTCACTGTGTGAGAGCAATACAGACAGAGTCATTGTATACTCATTGTGTTAGAGAAATACAGACAGAGTCATTGTATACTCACTATTACAGCAATACAAACATAGTCAGTGTGTACTCACTGTGTTGGAGCAATACAGACAGAGTCGGTGTACACTCACTGTGTTACAGCAATACAGAGAGAGTCAGTGTATACTCACTGTGTTCGAGCAATAATGGCAGAGTCAGTGTAAATTCAGTGTGTTCGAGTAATACAGATAGGGTCAGTGTATACTCACTGTGTTACAGCAATAATGACAGAGTCAGTGTGTACTCACTGTGTTAGAGCAATACAGACAGAATCAGTGTGTACTCACTGTGTTAGAGCAATACAGACAGTGTCAGTGTATACTCGTTGTATTAGAGCAATAATGACAGAAACATTGTTTACTCACTGTGTCAGAGCAATACAGACAGAGTCAGTGTATACTCACTGTGTTACAGCAATACAGACAGAGTCAGTGTGTACATACTGTGTTGCAGCAATACAGACAGAGTCAGTGTATACTCACTGTGTTAGCACAATATAGACAGAGTCAGTGTATACTCACTGCGTTAGAGTAATACAGACAGAGTCAGTGTATACTCACTGTCTTACAGCAGTACAGACAGAGTCATTATATACTCACTGTGTTAGAGTAGTACAGACAGAGTCAGTGTATACTCACTGTGTTAGAGCAATACAGAGAGTCAATGTACACTCACTGTGTTAGAGTAATACAGACAGTGACAGTGTATACTCACTGTGTTAGAGCAATAATGACAGAGTCAATGTTTACTCACTGTGTTAGAGCAATATTGGCAGAGTCAGTGTATACTCACTGTGTTAGAGTAATACAGACGGAGTCAGTGTATACTCACTGTGTTAGAGTAATACAGACAGAGTCAGTATATACTCACTGTGTTAGATCAATACAGACAGAGTCAGTGAATACTCACTGTGTAAGAGAAAAATGACAGAATCAGTGTGTAATCACTGTGTTAGACCAATAATGACAGAGTCAGTGTATACTCACTGTGTTACAGCAATAATGATAGAATCAGTGTATACTCAATGTGTTAGAGCAATACAAACAGAGTCAGTGTATACTCACTGAGTTAGAGCAATAATGACAGAGTCAGTGTGTACTCACTGTGTTAGAGCAATAATGGCAGAGTCAGTGTATACTCACTGTGTTAGAGCAATACAACAGATTCAGTGTATACTCACTGTGTTCGAGCAATAATGACAGAGTCAGTGTATTCTCACTGTGTTAGAGTAATACAGACACAGTCAGTGTGTACTCACTCTGTTACAGCAATAGTGACAGAGTTAGTGTATATTCGCTGTGTTACTGCAATACAGACAGAGTCATTGTATACTCACTGTGTTAGAGCAATAATGACAGAGTCAGTGTAGACTCACTGTAGTGGGCGGCACGGTGGCACAGTGGTTAGCACTGCTGTCTCGCAGCGCCAGAGACCTGGCTTCAATTCCCGCCTCAGGCGACTGACTATGTGGAGTTTGCACGTTCTCCCCTTGTCTGCGTGGGTTTCCTCTGGCTGCTCCGGTTTCCCCCCACCGTCCAAAGATGTGCAGGTCAGGTGAATTGGGCATGCTAAATTGCCCCTAGTGTTAGGTAAGGGGTAAATGTAGGGGTATGGGTGGGTTGTGCATCGGCGGGTCGGTGTGGACCTTTTGGGCCGAAGGGCCTGTTTCCACACTGTAATGTAATCTAATCACTGTGTTAGAGCAATACAGAGAGAGTCATTGAATACTCACTGTGTTAGAGTAATACAGACAGAGTCAGTGTATAAGAGGGGTTAGAAGGTTGGGTGAGCAAGTTTGCGGATGATACGAAAGTCGGTGGAGTTGTTGACAGTGAGGAAGGATGTGTCAGGTTACAGCAGGATATAGATAAGTTGCAGAGCTGGGCAGAAAGGTGGCAAATGGAGTTCAATGTAGTTAAGTGTGAGGTGATTCACTTTGGTAAGAGTAACAAGAAGATGGGGTACTGGGCTAATGGTCGGATACTTGGTAGTGTGGATGAGCAGAGGGGTCGTGGTGTCCATATACACAGATCCCTGAAAGTTGCCACCCAGGTAAATAGTGCGGTGAAGAAGGCATATGGCGTACTGGCTTTTATTGGTAGAGGAATTGAGTTCCGGAGTCCTGAGGTTCTGTTGCAGTTGTATAAGACTCTGGTGCGGCCGCATCTGGAGTATTGTGTGCAGTTTTGGTCGGCATACTATAGGAAGGATGTGGAAGCACTGGAACGGGTGCAGAGGAGGTTTACCAGGATGTTGCCTGGTATGGTAGGAAGATCGTATGAGGAAAGGCTGAGGCACTTGGGGCAGTTTTCATTGGAGAAAAGAAGGCTTAGGGATGACTTGATAGAGGTGTACAAGATAATTAGGGGTTTAGATAGGGTTGACCATGAGAACCTTTTTCCATGTATGGAGTCAGCTATTACGAGGGGGCATAGCTTTAAATTAAGGGGTGGTAGGTATAGGACAGATGTTAGGGGTAGGTTCTTTACTCAGCAAGTCGTGAGTTCATGGAATGCCCTGCCAGTAGCAGTGGTGTACTCTCCCTCTTTATGGGCATTTAAACGGGCATTGGATAGGCATATGGAGGATAGTGGGCTAGTGTAGGTTAGGTGGGCTTGGATCGGCGCAACATCGAGGGCCAAAGGGCCTGTACTGCGCTGTATTTTTCTATGTTCTATGTATACTCACTGTGTTAAAGCAATAATGACAGTCAGTATATAATCACTATGTTACAACAATAATGACAGAGTCAGTGTATACTCACTGTGTTAGAGCAATAATGACAGAGTCAGTGTATACTCATTGTGTTAGAGCAATACAGATAGAGTCAGTACGTACTCACTGTTTTAGAGCAATAATGACTGAGTCAGTGTGTACTCAGTGTGTTAGAGCAATAATGACAGAGTCAGTGTATACTCACTGTGTTAGAGCAATACAGATAGAGCCAGTATATACTCACTGTGTTAGAGTAATACAGACAGAGTCAGTGTATACTCACTGTGTTAGAGCAATAATGACAGAATCAGTGTATACTCACTGAGTTAGAGCAATAAAGACAGAGTCAGTGTATACTCACTGTGTTAGAGCAATAATGACACAGTCAGTGTATACTCACTATGTTACAGCAATAATGACAGAGTCAGTGCGTACTCACTGTGTTACAGCAATAATGACAGAGTCAGTATATACTGACTGTGTTACAGCAATACAGACAGTGTCAGTGTATACTGAGTGTGTTTGAGCAATACAGACAGTCATTGTATACTCACTGTGTTAGTGTAATACAGACAGTGTCAGTGTGTACTCACTGTGTTTCAGCAATACATATAGAGTCATTGTATACTCACTGTGTTAGAGTAATAATGACAGAGTCAGTGTATGCTCACTGTGTTCGAGTAATACAGACAGAGTCAATGTATACTCACTGCGTTAGAGCAATACAGACAGAGTCAGTGTATACTCACTGTGTTAGAGCAATAATGACACAATCGGTGTATAATCACGATGTTACAGCAATAATGACAGAGTCAGTGTATACTCACCGTGTTACAGCAATAGTGACAGAGTTAGTGTATATTCCTTGTGTTACTGCAATACAGACAGAGTCAATGTATAATGACTGTGTTAGAGCAATAAAGACAGAGTCAGTGTATAGTCACTGTGTTAGAGCAATACAGAACGTGTCAGTGTATACTCACTGTGTTACAGCAATAATGACAGAATCAGTGTATACTGACTGTGTTAGAGTGATACAGACAGAGTCAGTGTATACTCACTGTGTTAGAGCAATACTGACAGAGTCCATGTATACTCACTGTGTTCGAGTAATACAGACAGAGTCAGTGTATACTCACTGTGTTAGAGCAATACTGACAGAGTCCATGTATACTCACTGTGTTAGAGCAATACTGACAGAGTCCATGTATACTCACTGTGTTAGAGTGATACAGACAGAGTCAGTGTATACTCACTGTGTTAGAGCAATAATGACAGAATCAGTGTGTACTCACTGTGTTAGAGTAATCCAGACAGAATCAGTACATACTCACTGTGTTACAGCAATACAGACAGATTCAGTGTATACTCACTGTCTTACAGCAGTACAGACAGAGACATTGTATACTCACTGTGTTAGAGCAATACAGACAGATTCAGTGTATACTCACTGTCTTACAGCAGTACAGACAGAGACATTGTATACTCACTGTGTTAGAGTAATACTGACAGTCATGGCTGATTTGCTCCTCACCCCCATTTTCCTGCCTTCTCGCCATATCCCTTCAACCCATTACCAGTTAATAATCTGTCTAATTCCTCCTTAAATTTACTCACTGGTGCAGCATCCACCACACTTTGGAGTTGCAAATTCCACAAATTCACAATCCTTTGGGAAAGTAACTTCTCCTCAACTCTGTTTGTAATTTTCTACCCCTTATCCTAAGACTATGACTCTCGTCCATGTATGCCCCACATCTTTTCTATTTAATTCTCACCTTTTATCATCTTGAATATTTAATCTCCCCTTATTCTACTAATTCGAGAAAGTAAAGGCCTAATCCGTTCAATCTCTCTTCGTACGACAAAGCCCTCATCTCTGGGATCAATCTAGTGAATATCACTACATCTTTCCTCAAATAAGGGGACCAAAACTTTGCACAATACTCCAGGTATGGTCTCACTAATACCTTGTAAAATTGCAACAATACTTCCTTACGTTTATTTCTATTAGCTATAAAAGCCAACATCGTATTTGGCTTTTATTATCTGATGTTCCTGCATGCTAGTTTTCTATGAGTCATAAAAGAGTACAGCTAGATCCCTCTATACCGGAGCACCCCGAAGTCTCTCCCCATTAAGATAGTAGGTCGCCTTCCCTTTTTTTTGCCCAAATGCATGACCTCGCACTTATCCATGTTAAACTCCATCTGCCACGATTTGGCCTACTCTTCTAACCTACCTATATCCATTTGTAAGGTTCTTATTTCCTCACTGCAATTACCCCTAATCTCAAATGATCCAAACTTGTGAATTAAACTTTTGTGCAGCACGTATCAAATGCTTTCCAGAGGTCCAGATAAATTACATCTACAGCATCCCCATTACCCACCTTGCTTGTTACTTCGAGTAACTCTAACAAATTAGTCAAACATGATTAGTGCAGTACCAGCAGTGTCACTATATACTCACTGTGTTACAGCAATACTGACAGTGTCAGTCTTATACAACGCCAGCAAAAATACTCACAATATCACTATAACACCCATAACATTAGTATAATAACTAATGTGAAGACTCTGCGAGTATTAAACTGACAGTATCAATCTTACTTTTGCATTGTGAGTATTATACGGAGACAGAGTATTTATCCGGCCTCCAATTATACTGATATTGTAACTATCATGCAGAATGTGAATATTACATAGATATATAAGTATTATACTGACATTAATATTCTACGGATGCTGGGAATATTATACTGTCACTGGGTATGATGCAGAATGTGAGTACTGTATGGACAAATGAGTATTATACTGACACTGGAATCATTATACTGACACTAGAATTAATACATTAACACAGTAATTATTATACTGACACTGAAGCTAATACACTGACACTGTAACTATTACACTGACACTGTAGCTATTACACTGACACTGTAACTATTACACTGACACTGAAGCTAATACACTGACACTGTAACTATTACACTGACACTGTAGCTATTACACTGACACTAACCATTACAGCGACACTTTAACTGTTGAACTGACACTGTAGCTATTACACTGACACTGTAGCTATTACACTGACACTGTAGCTATTACACTGACACTGTAACTATTACACTGACACTGTAACCATTATAGATACACTATAGCCTTTACATTGACACTGTAACCATTATACTGACACTGTAACTATGACATTGATATCATAGCTTATACACTAACACTGTAACCATTACAGTCACACTGTAACCATGACACTGACAATATCATATTGACACTGTAACTATTATATTAGCACTGTATATTCTCCTGACACTGAGTAGTACTCTGTCACTGCATTACCATGACATGCTGTGTATTATACTGGCTCTATTATATGACTGTAATTTTTGAAGTATGTTCTAAGGGATGGGTTGCACAGTTATTGGACATACCTGTATTGAACACTTTTTTCATCACCTGTGCCATCCTTCCTTTCAGAGCTGAATTCAGCAGCTTTACAATGAGGACCAGGCAGATACAGAGAACAAACAATGATGCTATAAGCAGGATGAGCCCAACTGCAGTATCTGATAGGGTTGTGTTCACAAATAAATGGTGACCTGTCAGAAAATACAAAGAGTTTGCAAAACAGAGTTAGGCATTTGGTGATAAAGGAGTTACAAATGTCTCTCGCTATCGTATCTATTTGGTGATCACTCAGAGTTCTAGTGCCTGTGTGATAATTGGTACATGTCATAAACTACTGTGACCACTGATCAGTTTAAACAACATGTTCCTTTGTTTCTTTGTTAGAGGCAGAACAGTCCTCACAGCCAGGATTTAAAAAACCCAAGCATTCTACTTTTAGATGGGGTTCCATGATCAGCAGTTAGTCTACATAGACTAGAAATGGCTACGTAGTCACAGCTAAACTGGTGTTTTCCATATTGTTAATCTTATAGGGTCCTGCTCTGTAATGCTTTTGAGATTCTTTCCCTGTTTGATTCCATTATTATGCTCTTGGAAAACATTGGGTTAAGAAGAATGATTGAATTTACATAATGAAAATCAACATTTAATCTGAAAATCTGCCACATTTCCTGCAAGTGCTCCAGTGGGGTTTGTCTGTCACTTACACAGCTGCAGGTTCTGGGTCTCTGTGCTGTTTTTCAGTGCGATTGTTCCATTCCCTGTTTGAAAGCAGTGTAAAACCTCACACTCAGTCTGATTTGTCACTGATTCATTTTTCAAAACCTATTGACAGACAGAAAAACGTGAGCCTCGCACCACTGTGACACTTCACTGGTATTTGCCAGTATTGTGTAATAGTTAGGGTTCTGACCACTGAATCAAAACTTCTTGGGTTCCTACATGTATGCTGGTATAAACTCTTTGCTGGTTGGACATTACAGAGTGCTGCACTGTCAGAAGGACTGGAACACTTAGAACTTATTGCATCAAGTGCAATCTCACTGATCCAAAATGTTCTCTAAACTGTTTCCCAATTGAGAGAGGCATTACAGAGGGAGTGCTGCAGTGTTGGAAGGTCAGTACTAAGGATCAGTGCAATGTTGGGGGCTGGTATTGAAGGAGCACTGTGTTGATGGAACTTCAGTACTGATTTGACAGGAGTAGAGGTGCAGTGTTGAAGGGCCAGTACAGAGGGAGTGCTGCACTGTCAGACGGTCAGTGGTGAGAGAGAGTCGCGCTGTTGGAGGGTAGGTGCTGAAGGAGCGCAGCACTGTCAGAGGATCAGTGCTGAGGGAGAAATGTGCTGTCAGATGGTCAGTGCTGAGGAAGCAATGTGCTGTCAGAGGGTCAGTGCTGAGGAAGCAATGTGCTGTCAGAGAGTCAGAGTTGAGGGAGCAATGCCCTGTCGGAGCGTCAGTGCTGAGGGAGTGCTGAAGTATTGGAAGGTGAGTGCTAAGGGAGTGCTGCACTGTCAGACAGTCAGTACTGAGGGAATGCCGCAGTACTGAGAGTATTGCATTATTACAGCAGCAGCAGTGGGAGTGAAGCAGTGTTGAATGTGCAGGCTTATGTGCTGGCATTCATGTGAATACTAATATGTAAACAAATGTAGGGTTGTCGAAAATTCTGACTCACGGTTAGGTAATTAAATTTGCACCACTTCTGGATGAGGCTCTTATTCCTGGCGCCTATTTCTCCAGTTGCAACAGCTGAAATCACTGACTGATCCAACTGCAGAGTAAAAAACATTGTATTAGCATTGACAGCTCATCGTTTCTCCAAATGCCCAGTTGACAGATGAGAAAAAAAGAGGAATCATAACAGCTGGCCAAGTGAACCTGGAACCGTGATGGAACTAGTAGCCTGGTTGGGAAGGTTGGATCACTTGGGAGAGCTTGACAGCTGGAGACAACATTGTCTTGATGGTAGGAAAGAGGGAACACAAGGTAGAGACAATGAGGACTGAGTGTAATGAGGAATGAATGTTTCCTTAGGAATATGGTGCAAGCAGTAAATTTTGGTAATTTTTTTTCTTCTCAAGCTATAGTTTCGATTAGCAGTTAGACTCTGGCTCAGAATTTTAAAGCAGCAAGCTAGTTAAAAATTGGACGGAGATTGCTTTGCATTCACAATTCTGTCAATGCATTAAAAGTGTTCAGGTTATAGGTATTAAATAGTGTAATTAGAAGCTGGATTAGGAGTTGAAACTTGGGTGTGAATCGTAAGCACTCTATAAAATCTGAGTTTGTGGCCACACGGTGGGGGAACCGAAAGCAGAGGTGGCGAGGAATGTGTGTGACAAGGAGCGAGGGCTGATTTGGGAATTTGGTGCCAGTGAGAACAGAAAGGGGAACTTTGTCAAAAAGAAATTATTTATTTAATATACTTTTCTATTCAACTGTTTCAGAGATATTATTACATAGCTCTGGAGCAAGTGAGACTTGAAGCTGGGCCTCCCAATCCAGAGATAGAGACACTACCACAAGAGAGTCCAGGAAGCAGCTTTATCTTCATTTAACCTATTTTGCCAATTCAGAGGCATTACTATGTCTCCCTCTGGTGGATCTTGAAACCGCGTCCCTCTGGTCCAGAGATAGGGACACAACCACTGCATCACAAGCCGATCCTAAGAAACTACTTACTTTTTCTTTTTTTCCAATTTTCCCCCCGACACTAACCCCATGACAGCGGTAGTGCTTATTTTTCCCCAGCCCCCATGTTGTGTGTGTGCAGGTGTCGGACACAGTGAAAAACAACAAGTGTGCAAATCTTTATTTATATTCCACCACCAGGAAGAAAGGAAACACCAGGGTGGCCAGTGACAAGCAGTGCCCTTCTCAGAGGGAAATGCTGTGTGATCAAACAGTGAAGGGGAGGGTAGGGACTAAATCAAAATAGAGTTGGAGGGAGAAATGATGCACTCCACTCCCTGCGGCGCCCACCTCTCCCTGAACAACTCCAGGATGTTGGTCGACACCGCGTGCTCCTTCTCCAAGGACACCCGGGCTCTAACGTAACCGCGGAAGAGGGGCAGGCAGTCGGCCCTAATGACCCCCTCCACGGCCGCTGCCTGGACCTGTTGATGGCCAGTTTGGCCAGGCCCAGGAGTCGACCCACGAAACTACTCCTTATGGCCCTTATCCAGCCTCTAACAGCTAATGGTTGTACAAAGATATTAACCAGATTAGATTCCCTACAGTGCGAAAACAGGCCCTTCAGCCCAACCAGTCCACACCAACCCGCCAAAGAGTAACCCACCCAAACCCATTTCCTTTTGACTGATGCACCTAACACTACGGGCAATTTAGTATGGCCAATTCACCTGACCCGCACATCTTTTGGATTGTGGGAGGAAACCGGAGCACCCGGAGGAAACCCACGCAGACACGGGGAGAATGTGCAAACTCCACACAGACAGTTGCCCGAGGCAGGAATTGAACCTGGGACCCTGGTGCTGTGAGGCAACAGTGCTAACCACTGAGCCACCGTGCTGCCCTATGTCAACAGGTCAATGATTGGCTGGAGTGTTTTAAGAGTTAATCCCTCTAACACTACTAGAGAAATAAGCACTGCATTAAATGTTTGGCTTAACTAGTTAAACAACTTAGCCTAACTACATATAAGAGGACGAGTGATATATCTAAACTTGGAGCTTAATTTGTTGCTAAAATACAATCAGGATGGCAGTACCACAGGTATGTGGCAGCGCAGGGCTTGTGGAGATCAGTGTTACCTGAAATAGCCACACTGATGGTCAGTGTTTGTGATGTGAGTAACCTTGGCTCTGAGTTGGTTAACTGGAGTTCGAGCAACACTGCAACAGGCAACATTAGCAGGAACATTGATCCAGGAAGTGGTCACATTGCTTAGGTTCAGGACTTCAGACTTGGTCTGTTGTGACAGACAGGAGAGTGTGACTGTGAGTGAAGGAGGTACCGAGACCCAGGAGAGTGAAATGGTTGTCATCACACCTGAGCAATGTCCCACCGGGTTTGAGGACCTTGCAGCTTGTGTGGCCGCCAACAAAGATGAACAAATTGCTGCTGGCCACGTGGTGTAGGGATCTATTCAAGTACCACGTGTAAAAGATAGGAGAGGAACTTGGAGTGGGAAAGGATGGATCCAGACCAAGGAAATAATCCCAGGGAATGAGGGAATGGCTGAAATATTAAACAAATCCTGCCTCAGAATGAGTCTCCCTCAGAGTTTTGATCTCTCCGAATGTAGGTACCTCAGTTTCTGAGTGTGCGGGGAGACAGCACATATACCTTGATGACTAGCTGAGTGAAGGGCTCTGTGATGACTTTCAGGATGTCTGGTGCAGTCTCTCCTGACTGAATGTTGAAGCCTTCGATACAGGCCTTGCTGACATAGTACAGAAAGCCAGTGCCTATCTCAATCGGAAGTAAGACAGCAACTGTCATCCAGTTAAATATCCCATGTACTGCTGAACCCGCAAAGGCTCTGGTGAAAGAACAGGAACATGTCATAGCAGGAATTTTAATCTTCTTTCCAGATCGATGACTGTCTGTTACAAGAAGAGAGAGAAACGAATTAAGATTGAACGCGGCAATAATGGCCAAAGAGTTAGCATGAGAACAAGCAGGATGCTCCGAACACTCTGCTGCAGAAACTTGCAGCTTCTATTTGCACAAACCAGAGACTTTGAGTTTAAATCCCAAACAGCCTATGAATTTGTATTTGTTTTCTGAATTAGAAAAAACAAAGAAAATTACAGCACCGGGGCAGGCCCTTCAGCCCTCCAAGCCTGTGCCGATCCAGATCCTCTATCTAAACCCATCACCTATTTCAAAGGATCAGTATCCCTCTGCTCTCTGCCCATTCATGGATCTGTCTAGATACATCTTAAATGATGCTATCGTTCCCGCCCCTACCACCTCCGCTGGCAAAGCGTTCCAGGCACCCACCACCCTCTGTGAAGGATTTTCCATGTATATCTCCCTTAAACTTTTCCCCTCTCGCTTTGAACTCGTGACCTCTAGTAATTGAGTCCCCCAGTTTGGGTAAAAGCTTCTTGCTATCCGCTCTACTGACCTGCGTTGCCACCTTCAGGAAACAATAGACCTGAACACCCAAATCTCTCTATACATCAACTTTCCCCAGGACTTTTCCATTTACTGTATAGTTCGCTCTTGAACTGAATCTTCCAAAATGCATCACCTCGCATTTGTCTGGTTTGAAAGCCATCTGTCATTTCTCTGCCCAACTCTCCAATCTGTCTATATTCTGCTGTATTCTCTGACAGTCCCCTTTCACTATCTGCTGCTCCACCAATGTTAGTGTCACCTCCAACCTATACCTTCCTCCAGATCATTTATGTATATCATAAACAACAGTGGTCCCAACACAGATCCCTGTGGAACACCACTTGTCACAGGTCTCCATTTTGAGAAATTCCCTTCTACTACTCTCTGTCTCCTGTTGTCCATCGAGTTAGTACACCCTGGACCCCATGCAACTTCACTTCCTCCATCAGCCTACCATGGGGAACCTTATCAAACACCTTATTAAAGTCCACGTATCTACATCCCTTCCCACATCAGTCAACTTTGTCATCTCTTCAAAGAATTCTATAAGGTTTGTAAGACATGACCATCCCTGCAAAAACCATGCTTCCTATCACTGATAAGCCCATTTTTTTCCAAATGGGGATAGATCCTATCCCTTAGTATCTTCTCCAGCAGCTTCTCTACCACTGACCTCAGGCTCACCCATCTATAATTGCCTGGATTATCCCTGTTACCCTTCTTAAACAAGGAGACAACATTAGCAATTCTCCAGTCTTCTGGGATCTCACCCATGTTCAAGGATGCTGCAAAGATACCTGTTAAAGCCCCAGCATTTCCTCTCTCATTTCCCTCAGTAACGTGGGATAGATCTCATCTGGACCTGGGGACTTGTCCACCTTAACGCCTTTTAGAATACACAACACTTCCTCCCTCCTTATGCCAACTTAGAGTCATAGAATAGAATCCCTACAGGGTGGAAAAGGCCCTTCGGCACAACAAGTCCACATTAACCCTCCAAAGAACCTCCCTCCCACACCCACCCCCCCACCCTATTATTGTACATTTACCCCTGACTAATGGACCTAACCTCCACATCCCTGAACACTCTGGGCAATTTAGCATGGCAAATTCACCTGACCTGCACATCTTTGGACTGCGGGAGGAAACTGGAGCACCCAGAGGAAACCCACGCAGACACGGGGAGAATGTGCAAACTCCACGCAGACAGTTGCCTGAGGCTGGAATCAAACCTGGGTCCCTGGCGCTGTGAGGCAGCCGTGCTAACCACTGACCCACTGTGCCGCCCAGAATCACCTAGGGTAATCAAAGATCTATCCGTAACCTTAACATCTGTCATGTCTCTCTCCTCGATGAATACCAATGGAAAGTACTCATTAAGAGTCTCACCCATTTTCTCTGGCTCCACACATAACTTTCCTCCTTTGTCCTTGAGTGGGCCAACCCTTTCCCTTGATATCCTCTTGTTCCTTATACATGAATAAAAGGCTTTGGGATTTTCCTTAACCCTGCTCACTAAGGATATCTCATGACCTCTTTTAGCCTCTTAATTCCCATTTCAGATTGGTCCTACTTCCCTGATATTCCTCCAAAGCTTTGTCTGTCTCCAGTCACTTAGACCTTATGTATGCTTCCTTTTACCTCTTAGTCTCGCAATTTCATCTCTCATCCAGAGTTCCCTAATCTTGCCATTTCTCTCCCTCATTTTCACAGGAACATATCTCTCCAGAACTCTAATCAACCTCTCTTTAAAAGCCTCCCACATGTTGAATGTGGATCTCCCTTCAAACAGCTGCTCCTTCCACATTCCCCAAGTCCTGCCGAATTTTGGTATAATTGACCTTCCCCCAATTTAACACTCTTCCTTTAGGACCACTCTTGTCTTTGTCCATGAGTATTCTAAAACTTATGGAATTGTGATCACTGTTCCCAAAGTAATCCCCTACTGGAACATCAACCACCTGGCCTGGCTCATTTCCTAATACCAGGTCCAGTATAGGCCTTTCCCAAGTTAGACTATTTACATACTGCTCTATAAAACCCTCCAGGATGCTCCTTACAAGTTCTGCTCCATCCAGATCTCTAACACTAAGTGAATCGCAGTCAACGTTGCGAAAAGTAAAAACCCCTATCACCACCACCCTGTTGCTCCAATATTTTTCTATGATCTCTCTACATATTTGTACCTCTATCTCACATTCGCTGCTGGGGAGCTTGTAGCATAATCCCAACAGAAAGGAAGTTAAGGATGGTATCAGTGAAAGTGACTGTTGAGTTATTGTAAAAACCCAACTGACTCGTTCAAGTCTTTTTGGGTACGAGGCCTGCCATTTAGGACATCATGGAAGCTCAGTGGTTAGCACGGCTGCCTCACAGCGCCAGGGACCCAGGTTTGATTCCAGCCTCAGGCGACTGTCTGTGTGGAGTTTGCATGTTCTCCCCGTGTCTGCGTGGGTTTCCTCTGAGTGCACCGGTTTCCTCCCACAATCCAAAAGATGTGCAGGTCAGATGAATTGACCATGCTAAATTGCCCGTAGTGTTAGATGCATTTGTCAGAAGGAAATGGGTCTGGGTGGGTTACTCTTTGGAGGGTTGGTGTAGACTCATTGGGCCGAAGAGCTTGGTTCCACACTGTCGGGAATCTAATCACCCAATGGATTATTCCACATCCTAACATTCTTGACTGTCTCTGATGATGTCTTAGTCACTCCGGGTGTCTAATAAATACTGGCAAATATTTTCTTGAATTGGGGTGACAGTATGAGGAGATGCAGAGTGACTCACCCCGAGGATGGTCTGTTAATGAGGTTGGGGTTATGTGCCTGTGGAACATCACGTGATGGAAAGAGGGAGCTGGACAGAGATTTCACACAGACACTGACGGCTCCTTCATTCACCGTCTGATGTGGTAAATAAAGCTCACATACAAACATAACAATATCCCGACTTAGAACAGGAGCAAGTCATTCTGTCCCCTGTGCCTTTTCCACCGTTCACCAAGAGCAAGGGCGATCTGTTAGGTTCAAAGTCTACACCCTATCTACCCCGGTAACTCTTGTCAAACAAGATTCTATTCACCCCTGTCACTGGGCGGCACGGTGGCGCAGTGGTTAGCACTGCTGCCTCACAGCACCAGAGACCCGGGTTCAATTCCTGCCTCAGGCGACTGACTATGTGGAGTTTGCACATTCTCCCCGTGTCTGCGTGGGTTCCCTCTGGGTGCTCCGGTTTCCTCCCACAGTCCAAAGATGTGCAGGTCAGGTGAATTGGCCATGCTAAATTGCCCGTAGTGTTAGGTAAGGGGTAAATGTCAGGGTATGGGTGGGTTGCGCTTCAGCGGGTCGGTGTGGACTTGTTGGGCCGAAGGGCCTGTTTCCACACTGTAATGTAATCTAAAAAAAAATATTCACCTCTGCTGTCATCTGAGGTGGAGAGTCCCAAAGTCACACAAGTGGCTGAGACAGAAACTGTCTCCTTACCTCTGTCTCAAAAGGGCGACCCCTAATTTTAAGTGTCCCCCAGTTTTGGTGTTACCCACAAGAGGAAACATTCTTTCCACATCCACCTTGTCAAGACTATTCAGGATTTTTTTTTTTAGATTAGATTAGATTAGATTACTTACAGTGTGGAAACAGGCCCTTCGGCCCAACAAGTCCACACCGACCCGCCGAAGCGAACCCACCCATACCCCTACATTTACCCCTGACCTAACACTACGGGCAATTTAGCATGGCCAATTCACCTGACCCTGCACATCTTTGGACTGTGGGAGGAAACCGGAGCACCCGGAGGAAATCCACGCAGACACGGGGAGAACGTGCAAACTCCACACAGTCAGTCGCCTGAGGCGGGAATTGAACCCGGGTCTCTGGCGCTGCGAGGCAGCAGTGCTAGCCACTGTGCCACCGTGCCGCCCACTGCCACCGTGCTGCCCACACATTTCCATTTCATTATAGGCGGCATGGTGGCTAACTGGTTAACACTGCTGCCTAACAGCACTAGCACAAAGAGCAGTGGAAAATCACCAATACAGTGTATTCAAAAAGAACGGGTACTCAATGAACACAGTCCGCCGATTTCTCAGCAACAAACCCAACCAAGCAGACAAAACACATCCAGAAACCCTAGCCACTCTCTCCTACATCAAAGACATACCAGAAATGACTACCAGACTACTCAGACCCCTTGGCATCATGGTAGCCCACAAACCCATCAACATACTAAAACAGCAGCTAATGAACTTGAAAGACCCTTTCCAGACAACAAGCAAAACTAATGTCATTTACAAAATACCTTGCAAGAACTGTAACAAACACTATATTGGACAAACAGGCAGAAAACTAGCCACCAGGATACATGAGCATCAACTAGCCACAAAAAGACATGACCCTCTCTCCCTAGTATCTTTACATACGGATGAGGAAGGACACCACTTTGACTGGGACAACACGTCCAGCCTAGGACAAGCCAAATAGAGACACACACAAGAATTCCTAGAAGGGTGGCATTCTAACCGGAACTCTATCAACAAACACATTGACTTGAACCCCACCTACCACCTCCTGAGAAAAAGAACAGGAAAGTTCATCACTCCAGGAAATGACATCACCAACCCAAGGAAACCTAAACACATAAATAAAAAGCGGGCCATACCACTAGTGCTTCATCTGGATGATGTTACCTAGTGTGGTGACAAAATGTCTGAAAACGAACCTTCCAGTTCAGTGAGCAAACCTACATGCAGCACCAGAGACCTGTGTTCAATCCTACCTCGGCCACAATCTGTGTGGAGTTTGTATGTTCTCCATGGGTTTCTTTCAGGTACTCCAGTTTCCTCCCACAGTCTAAAGTTATGCAGGTTAGGCAGATTGTCCAGGCTAAATTGTCCCATAGGGGCCAGGGATGTGCAGGCTAGGTGGATTAGCAATGGGAAATGCAGGGTTACGGGGATGGGGTGGATCTGTGTGGGGTTCTCTTTGGAGGGTGAGCATGGACTCAATGGGCCGAATGGCCTGCTTCTGTACTGTAGGGATTCTATGATTGAAATCACCCCTCGTTCTTCTAATAAGCCCAGTCTGTTCAACCTATTTTCATAAGATAACTCACCCATTCCAGATATCAGTCTAGTAAAGCTCCGATACATGCACCTCCCTCCTTAAACAGAGACCTAAACCACACACAATATTCTGTACACACTGTGGTTTCCCCAATGCCCTGTGTTACAGAAACATGGCATCCTGGTTTTATGTAAAATTCCTCTTGTGGTAAGGAGTAGCCTACCATTAGCCCATTGAATTACTTCCTGGAGTTGCATGCTAACCTTTCGCAACACATACGCTGAATTACCTACATCTCTCTGCACTGTAGAATTCTGAAGTCATTCTTCATTTAGGTAATATCTTTATTCATTTTGTCAAAATGAACAATTTCCCATTTTCCCATGTTATCCTCCATCTATCAGAGTTTTGCCATTTAACCTTTCTATATCCATTTGCAACTTCCTTATGCTTTCTTCACAATATACCTTTCACATAACTTGGTGTCACCTGCAAATTTAGTTACCATGCCTTCACTTCTTTCATTGAAGTCATTGATGTAAATTGTGAGGTCCCAGTACAGAGCAGGAGTCCATCCTGTCACATCCTGCCAATCGGAAAGGGAAACCAGCTCAGTGTACTCTGTTTTCTGCCAGCCAGTCAGTCTTCTATTCATGTTGGATTTTAGATTAGATTCAATTCCCTACTGTGTGGAAACAGGCCCTTTGGCCCAACAAGTCCACACTGACCATCTGAACAGTAACCCACCCAGACCCATTTCGCCAATTCAGCTGGCCTGCACATCTTTGGATTGGGGGAGGAAACTGGAGCACCCGGAGTGAACCCACACAGACACGGGGAGAATGTACAAACTCCCCACAGACAGTCGCCCGAGGCTGGGATCGAACCTAGGACCCTGGTGCTGTGAGGCAACAGTGCTAACCACTGAGCCACCATGCCGCCCTCCACCGTGAAATCCCAGTTTGCACAATAACCTTTGATGTGACACCTTGTGAAGGTTATGTTTAAGTATCCCTCATCTGAAGGGAAACAGATCCCCTCACCGTACTGATGTGAAACAAACAGAAACTATACCACTCTGCTACAACTCACTCAGATCCATCCCTGGTTTGTGCTGGGCTTGGGGAACCCAAACTAAGGCCCACAGAATCACAAGGCATAGAAGAGGCCATTCAGCCCATTGAATCTGAACCAACAAAGCTACTCTAAATCTGAACTAGCCCCACTTCCTAGCACTGGGCCCAGAGCCTTGACACTGTCATACAAGTGACATTTAAAGGTTATGAGGTTTCCCGCCTCAATCATTCTACCAGGCAGTGCATTCCAGACCCCCACAACACTCTGAGGGAAAACATTTTCCATTATATCCTGTGTAAACCTTCTACCTTTCACCTTAGGGGCAGCACGGTGGCTCAGTGGTTAGCACTCCTACCTCACAGCACTAGGGGCCGGGTTCGATTGTCTGTGTGGAGTAACGGTCTGTGTGGAGTTTGCACATTCTCCCCCTGCCTGCGTGGGTTTCCTCCGGGTGCTCCGGTTTCCTCCCACAGTCCAGGTCAGGTGAATTGGCCGTGCTAAATTGCCTGTAGTGTTAATGCATTAGTCAGAAGGAAATGGGTCTGGGTGGGTTATTCTTCGGAGGATCAGTGTGGACTTGTTGGGCTGAAGGGCCTGTTTCCACGCTGTAGGGAATCTAATCTAATCTTATCTTAAAATGATGTCCTCTTGTTATTGACCCTTTGATGAAAGGGAATCGCTGCTTCCTTCCCATCCTGTCTATGACCCTCTTAATCGTATAGACCTCTATTAGGTCGCCCCCTCAGTCTTCTCTGCTCCAAAGAAAATGACCTGTCCCTCCATCTTCAGGGAATCTGTCATCAAGCATCCCCCAAGATCTCTCAGGACAACCACCGTCATCACTGAGTCACAGAGTGACTGAAGCTGTGCCCCACTTGGCAAAGACAAATGGGAAGTTATTGCCGATTCAGCAGTCACCTGACACCCAAGGCCTTGTGAATCTGTATCCCCAGAAAATATTCTTCCCAATCCCCTCCCCAGGGATTCATCTGTTCCCTGTGGATTCCTGCCTAAACTGATGGGATTCTAAATTGAATGGACCTGAAGCTTGGGCAGGTCCTACAAGGGGTGTGGGTGACTGCAGGGAACAGAACAAGGGAAGAGAGAGAGGAATGGGGGAGGGGAAGAATGTAGAGGGTAGGAAGCTGAGGGAAAGTATTTAGAATGATCCTTACATGCAGAGGCACATTGAGGGACAGGTGACAAACCTGCTCTTGACAGGCAAGACTATAATTTAAATATATTCACGGAAACTGCATGGGGACACAAGGCATGCGGATGAATGTTTTTTAACAACATGAGGAGGCCATCATTCTGCCCTTGAACACTCTCTCATCATCTCCCCAGATCCAAGGGCACCACCTACAATCTCCCACTGAACCCCATTCTCTCCAGTTCAGGGCCACAGCCTGACATACCATCACCTTCTGTCCCGGACACGGCCCGTTCCTCAGAGTCCTCAGCGAGGCCTCCACATGATCAGAATTTCCAGTGTTTTCAATCACCCCTCACCCTCTCTGCAGGGACCATGCTCCATGTGGACCACACGATCTGCAGGTCAACTTCAGGTGCCTGATTTCCTTTCGGTTGGTGACCAGTTCAGGCCCTGGCCCACTGAACCGTCTGCCCAATGGCAGACTGAGCAACGAATTGAATCCAGAGGGAGCAGTTTGGATATGAGGCGATTCCTGGATGCCCAGAGCAGGGACGGACAAATGGAATGCTCCTACGCTACATGAGTGTGCCGTCAGAGCCAGTGCTTGAGAGGAATTAATTAAACCACAAATCATACAGGTCAGTGAATAAGGAGGGATCTAATACTCAGACGCCAACAGTTAGAAAGTGAATATAGATCTGTATGACCTACCTCCTGAACACATTACGTTCTCCAGACTGAGCTAAAGATACCAAGGTGCTGGTCACTGATGTTCCCACATTGACCCCCATGACAATGGGAATAGAAGCCTTGACATTGAGCACTGTGGAAGAAAGGCATTGTTTAGAACGCACCATGGTCACACCCTCTTTCTCCACCTCTCATCTCGGGCAGCACTCACTGCGTCCCAGGGTTTTGGGGTGTGGGGTGGGGGTGGGGGGTCAGAGAAGATGTTGATACAATGCCAGTCAGTTCAGTCCCACCTGCTCAAGGCAGCCTTGACAGTGACTTCCATTCACACCCCCAACCAAGACCAACACAGAAAGCAGCCACAAACCCTGGGAGGGCCGGAACTGAGTTAGTCCTCAGCAGGTTAACCTGATGGGTGGAGTATATGGTGGGAGACAGTACGCCCCCACCCAAGCTGTGGGAGGAGACTAAACTTGCTGTAGTCAAACCAGTCAGAACATGATGGAGTTTATTTCAAATCCGTACATGTCAATGAACACGGAAGGATCTAATACTCAGACTTTCTATCACATGTTTGTCCAAAAAAGATGCAAAGCCAAGGTGTGCCCTATACCAAGTGGGCACAATGCAGGGGAGAGCTGGGTGAGTACCAGACAGAGTCTTCACTGTGAGAGGGGGTACGTATCAGAGGGCAGACGGTCATACTTACAGCCCGAGGAGACCATGCTAACCACGATGGATGAGGATGTGCTGGAACTCTGTACCAGAATGGTCACCAACACTCCCAGCATCAGGCCAGCGATGGGGTTGGCCAGGATTGTGTTATCACCAAATATGTCACCAGCCATCTTCCCTGAAGAAACATAGTGACAATTTACATCAGCAGTTAACAACACCCAGTAAAACCAGTGAATGACACGTTCTGGGCTGGCACTAGAACATACATCTAGAACAGGCCCTGTACCTGGGATTGCTGCAGTCATTCTGATTCTGCAATACTCTGCTTTCTCATTCTTCCTGTCAAACTACACATTTTTTTCATAGAATCCCTACCATATGGAAACAGGGTGTTGGGCCCAACCAATCCACATTGACCCTCTGAACCCACCAGGACCCATCCACCTACCACTCTACATTTGCCCCCAACTAATGCATCTAACCTACACATCCCTGAACACTATAGGTAATTTAGCTTGGCCAATTCACCTAATCTGCACATCTTTGGACTGTGGGAGGAAACCGGAGCACCCGGAGGAAACCCACGCAGACACGGGGAATTTTGTCCAATCAACCAACCAATCAACCTCCTCAAATTACAACTTCCATCTTTGTGTCAAAAAAGGAATAGCCAATTTGGGGGTGAGGAGGGAGGCTGGAATAAGGGTCACGGGGCAGGGAGAGGAGCTGGAGAATCAGGGACAGGGGCTGATTCTCAGCCGTGACCATCACCCTACCCTCAACCTGCTCTCCCCTTGCCTGGTGCACAAATTGAACAGGCCCAGGGATCTCCCCCCACATCAACCCACAGTGGAGCAGGCCGGCTCCTTCCTCTCAGGCCTGGTGCTGAGACCCAGGAACACTGACGCCCTAATTGATGCCTTTTTTGGCCATGGCATAGGAAGGTCAGCCATCTTAATTGCAGAGGTGGTTGGGAGTGGGCAGAATCTCCCTGCCTGACTACGTGCCACCTTTTCTCAGTGGGGGAGGGGTGCAGACCCTTAACTGTCTCATACCTGTCATTCAAATGTTGAAACTACCTCACCTCAGTCATGGTCTGCTTTGTTAATGCTAGTGCAGATTTGAGTGCAGGAGCAGGAATGTTTTCTGCAGTTGTTCCAAGGCCTGAAATCGTGTGTGCGCACTGATTGATTGATTTCCTGTCACGTGTACCGAAGACCAGTGCAAAGTCCAGTTTATGAGCAGTACAGGCAGTGATCATAGGAAGCAAGGATGTACAAATCATAGGGTGTAGAAAACTTAGTCAGAGACATGCAGGTTATGTCACACAGGGCATGCGCTAGGCAAGATCAACATTAGCAAGTATCCTTGTCCAAGGAAAGATGTTCTGGCTAAAGACGGAGTACAACAAAGGTTTACCAGACTGAGTCCTGGGATGACAGGACTCACTTAAGAAGAGAGACTGGATCAGTTAGGATGATATTAGCTGAAGAATGAGGGAACTTTAATAGAAATCTATAAAATTCAAACAAGACCAGACAGAGGAAATATGTTCCTGGTGAGTGGGGAGTCCAGAAACAGGGTCCACAGTCTAAGGATATGGGGTAGGCCATTCAATACTGAGATGAGACAGATTTCTTTACCCAGAGAACAGTGAGCCTGTGAAATTCTCTAACACAGAAAATGACTGAGGCCAAATCATCGAATATTTACAAGAAGGAGTTGAATATAGTTCATAGGGTATCAAAGGGTAATGGGAGAGAGTGGGAACAGGGTTCTGTGCTCAATGATCAACCATGGTCATATTGAATGGTGATACAGGATAAAAGGGCCGAATGGCCAACTCATGCTTCTATTTTCGAACTATCTATATTTCTAATTGCTCATTCGAGATTCCGATAGACTAAGAGAAGGGACTGAAATCACCAACCTGTAGTATGCCCCCCACTACTCAGTGCCATAGGCCTCAGGCTCTGGGCTCTAGGCCCCAGGCTCCAAGCTCCGTGCTCCAGGTCCCAGTTTTTGGATTCTGATGAACACCACTCCGTGCACACGCACCCTCCCATATGTGCCCTCCCCCCACCCCACCCCCACCCCCAGGGGGGCAAAAGGAGTCTCCACGCAATTCTCAGATCCAATTACCTCCAACTAGTTGAAATGCTGAACTGAGGACATCAAGAGAACAAACAAAGACGTAAAGAAAAGTAATGAGTAGAATGATCATGACAATCCTTTTCAAGACTTGTTTCACCTTTCCAACTCGATCCAATTCTGTAAAAGGACAAAACCAACATGAAGGGACGAGCTGGAGGGTGAGAGTTGTTTGATAAACAGTTAGGACAGAGAGTTTGTTTACCGCTCCATCGGGGTCCCTGGCTCTCGAGCTGGGGAAGTGCCCACGGATCATCCTCCTCATCCTCCACTGCCTCCTTCACACCATTATCCTCCAGTCGGACAGTATCAGCTACTGTTACCACATTCTCTGTCACAAAACAGGGAGAGAAGTGTCATTTTTTATTTCAGTCGAGCTAACGGTTTGACACTATTACAATTCACTTAGGGAAGGGCACTGATTCTCAAGTTCCACCAATCCTGAGGTCACCACAAAAGTTAATGATTTAATCAACGTTTGCAAAGTTGGACTGTGTGTGTTGGAACCACATTAACAGAAAACATTGACCAGCTTCCTGTACTTAACAATGACGACTGTTTATTACAAATTCATACATTTTAATCAAAGTAAATAACTATGAACTATCCAACGCATGGTTCTACTAACTAAATCTCTTAAACTCTTTTAAAACCTTTACTCTCACACTCACTCTCACACACACGCTTTCTCTCACTCACTCACTCTCAGAGACAGACACAGACAAACTAAAAAATACATTGGTTTTATGGATGGAGGTTAAAATGACTAAAAGACACAGTGCAGTAGGACTAGTCCACAGGGTTCATGGGGATATAGGTAATGATAGCCTAGTGTTAATAATGCTAGATTTATTAATTCAGAGACCCAGATAATGTTCTTTGGGCCTGAGTTCAAATCCTGCTGTGGCAGATGGTGGAATTTGAGTTCAATAAAAATCTAGAAATAAGATCTGATGATGATTATGATGAAACCATTGCTTATTTGTCAGGAAAAACCCACCAGGTTAATTAATTGGTTTTAGGGAAGGAAATCAGCTATCCTTACCTGATCTGGCCTACATGTGACTCCAGGCCAATAGCAATGTGACTCTGAACTGCCCTCTGGGCAATTAAGGATGGGCAATAAATGCCGGGCCTAGCTAGTGACACCCATATCCCATAAATGAAGTGGGAAAAAGGAGGCACGGGGTGATTGGTACACAAAGCACAAAGTCTCTTAGGTACTGATTAAAGGCAACAACTTACAACAACAATTGACGAAGATGATTGGCCTTCTTTCAGGCTTCATGCATTTGTATTACGGAGAGACCTGCCCTTCCAGCAATCCACAGGCTTCTCGTTATATTGTTTCCACTCACAAGCTGTTTAGTCACTCAGGAACCAAGCATTGTTCTTGGGCTGATGTTCTTTGGCATCTATGACTGTCACAGCTCAATCAGCCATATGTTGCTGGCCAAATCTCATTCTATACCCAGACGGTGCCATGTTGTATACAAACAGCTCCCCCAACCGCTTGAACAAAGCAGCAGTGTAAACACCACATACAATGAGTTTCAGCAACTTATTTTAAAAAGTGTATCAATTCCTTCCATAACCCTTGGGTTTTTAAACAGTCCTTCTTTTTCATTTCAGTCCACAATCTAAAGTGCAGAAAAATACAATGATATGGTCTTTGCTGCACAAATGAGTCATTTACAGGACAGTAAGGAATTAGTAAAGAAAATACAAACATCACAATGATAGAAAAAGTCAGGTTTGCTGCAAATGTTCCTTTGACTTCACAGTACCAACATTCGGGAGGCAATTTAGCCCATTCTGCCTTGACTGGCTCTTTGTCCTATTTCTCTGTTAGTGTCCCATCCTATAGTGCTAGAATAAAGAATGCATGAAATGAGAACAGGGCAGATCAGTTTGGATTGAGCCTGCTCCACTATTCAATATGAACTTTGTTAACCTTCTTCTCTGACTCAGTTTGCTGTTCCCTTGATTCCCTAAGAGATCAAAAATCTATCAGTCCCAGTCTTGAATACACTCAATTCAGAACCCACAAGGGACAGAAAGTTCCTATAATTCATAATCTTTCAAAACCCTCCTCAATCTGAAATGATTGGCCCATTATCCCCTCAGACTGCGGCTTTGCCCTGTGTTTAGATTCCCCAGCCCAGGAGAAACAACCTCTCAGTGTGGACTGTCCTGACAAACATTGTCAAACTGTTCCTGAGTCTTGTGTATCTCAATGAGATCACCTCTCATTTTACTAAACCCCAGTGAGCATAGGCGAATGTGATCTCAGTCTTGGTGAAGAGCTTTTGCCTGAAACTTGGACTCTCCTGCTCTTCAGATGCTGCTTTTTCAGTGCACCACTCTCAATGCCTGTAAGTACAGGTCCACTTGTAGTACTCACTCAGCATAGGTCAATTTGCTCACCCCGTGAATCAATCCAGTGAATATCAACATATTCTTACCTCAATCTGAACATTAATACTATCTACAAAGCTCCAGATGTCATAGAATTCTTACATTTCCCATGGCTAATCCACCCTAACCTACACATTCCTGGGCATTATGGGCAATTTAGCATGGCTAATCCACCCTAACCTGCACATCCCTGGGCATTATGGGCAATTTAGCATGGCTAATCCACCACAACCTACACATCTCTGGGCATTATGGGAACTTTAGCATGGCTAATCCACCCTAACCTACACATCCCTGGGCATTATGGGAAATTTAGCATGGCTAATCCACCCTAACCTACACATCCCTGGGCATTATGGGAACTTTAGCATGGCTAATCCACCCGAACCTACACATCCCTGGGCATTATGGGCAATTTAGCATGGCTAATCCACCCTAACCTACACATCCCTGGGCATTATGGGAACTTTAGCATGGCTAATCCACCCTAACCTACACATCCCCAGTCATTATGGGCAATTTAGCAAGGCTAATCCACCATAACCTACACATCCCTGGTCATTATGGGCAATTTAGCATGGCGAATACACCCTAACCTACACATCCCTGGGTATTATGGGAAATTTAGCAAGGCTAATCCACCATAACCTACACATCCCTGGGCATTATGGGAACATTAACATGGCTAATCCACCCTAACCTACACATCCATGGGCATTATGGGAAATTTAGCATGGCTAATCCACCCTAACCTACACATCCCCGGTCATTATGGACAAATTACCATGGCTAATCCACCTAACCTACACATCCCTAGGCATTATGGGCAATTTAGCATGGCTAATCCACCCTAACCTACACATCCCTGGGCCCTATGGGCAATTTAGCATGGCTAATCCAACTAACCAACACATCCCTGGGCATTATGGGAAATTAAGCATGGCTAAGCCAACTTAACCTACATATGCCTGGGCATTATGGGCAATTTAGCATGGCGAATCCACCCTAACCTACACATTCCTAGGCATTATGGGCAATTTAGCATGGCGAATCCACCCTAACCTAGACATTACTGGGCATTATGGGCAATTTAGCATGGCGAATCCAACTAACCTACACATCCCTGGGCATTATGGGAAATTAAGCATGGCTAAGCCAACTTAACCTACATATGCCTGGGCATTATGGGCAATTTAGCATGGCTAATCCACCCTAACCTACACATCCCCGGGCATTATGGGCAATTTGGCATGGCTAATCCACCTAACCTACACATCCCCGGGCATTATGGGACAATTTGGCATGGCTAAGGCACCCTAACATCTTCAAAGTGTTGGAGAAGACTGAAACACCCGGAGGAAACCCACACAGACACGGGGAGAATGTGTAATCTCCACACAGACAAAGGGAGAATGTGTAATCTCCACACAGACAAAGGGAGAATGTGTAATCTCCACACAGACAAAGGGAGAATGTGTAATCTCCACACAGACACGTGGAGAATGTGTAATCCCCACACAGACACGTGGAGAATGTGTAATCCCCACACAGACACGGGGAGAATGTGTAATCTCCACACAGACACAGGGAGAATGTGTAATCTCCACACAGACACGGGGAGAATGTGTAATCTCCACACAGACACAGGGAGAATGTGTAATCCCCACACAGACACGTGGAGAATGTGTAATCCCCACACAGACACGGGGAGAATGTGTAATCTCCACACAGACACGTGGAGAATGTGTAATCCCCACACAGACACATGGAGAATATGTAATCCCCACACAGACACCGGGAGAATGTGTAATCTCCGCACAAACACGGGGAGAATGTGTAATCCCCACACAGACATGGGGAGAATGTGTAATCTCCACACAGACACGGGGAGAATGTGTAATCCCCACACAGGCATGGGGAGAATGTGTAATCTCCACACAGACACGGGGAGAATGTGTAATCTCCACACAGACACGGGGAGAATGTGTAATCTCCACACAGATATGGGGAGAATGTGTAATCTCCACACAGACACGGGGAGAATGTGTAATCTCCGCACAGACACGGGGAGAATGTGTAATCTTCGCACAGACACGGGCAGAATGTGTAATCTCCACACAGACACGGGGAGAATGTTTAATCTCCACACAGAAAAGGGGAGAATGCGTAATCTCTACACAGACAGAGGGAGAATGTGTAATCTCCACACAGACACGGGGAGAATGTGTAATCTCCGCACAGACACGGGGAGAATGTGTAATCTCCGCACAGACACGGGGAGAATGTGTAATCTCCACACAGACACAGGGAGAAGGTATAATCTCCACACAGACACGGGGAGAATGTGTAATCTCCACACAGACACAAGGAGAATGTATAATCTCAACACAGACACGGGGAGAATGTATCATCTCCACACAGACACAGGGAAAATGTGTAATCTCCACACAGACACAGGGAGAATGTATAATCTCCACACAGACAAGGGGAGAATGTGTAATCTCCACACAGACACAGGGAGCATGTGAAATCTCCACACAGACACGGGGAGAATGTGTAATCTCCACACAGACACAGGGAGAATGTGTAATCCCCACACAGACACGGGGAGAATGTGTAATCTCCGCACAGACACGGGGAGAATGTGTAATCTCCGCACAGACACGGGGAGAATGTGTAATCTCCACACAGACACGGGGAGAATGTTTAATCTCCACACAGAAAAGGGGAGAATGCGTAATCTCTACACAGACAGAGGGAGAATGTGTAATCTCCACACAGACACGGGGAGAATGTGTAATCTCCGCACAGAGACGGGGAGAATGTGTAATCTCCGCACAGACACGGGGAGAATGTGTAATCCCCACACAGACACGGGTACAATGTGTAATCTCCCCACAGACACGGGGAGAATGCGTAATCTCTGCACAGACACGCGGAGAATGTGTAATCTCCACACAGACACGGGGAGAATGTATAATCTCCACACAGACACGGAGAGAATGTATAATCTCCACATAGACTCGGGGAGAACGTGTAATCTCCACACAGACACGGGGAGAATGAGTAATCTCCCCACAGACACAGGGAGAATGTGTAATCTCCACACAGACACAGGGAGAATGTATAATCTCCACACAGACATGGGGAGAATGTATCATCTCCACACGCACACGGGGAGAATGTATTATCTCCACACAGACACAGGGAGCATGTGAAATCTCCACAGACACGGGAAGAATGTGTAATCTCCCCACAGACACGGGGAGAATGTGTAATCTCTGCACAGACACGCGGAGAATGTGTAATCTCCGCACAGACACGGGGAGAATGTATAATCTTCACACACACACAGGGAGAATGTATAATCTCCACACAGACAAAGGGAGAAAATATAATCTACACACAGACACAGGGAAAATGTGTAATCTCCACACAGACACAGGGAGAATGTGTAATCTCCACACAGACTCGAGGAGAATGTGTTATCTCCACACAGACACGGGGACAATGAGTAATCTCCCCACAGACACAGGGAGAATGTGTAATCTCCACACAGACACAGGGAGAATGTATAATCTCCACACAGACATGGGGAGAATGTATCATCTCCACACAGACACGGGGAGAATGTATAATCTCCACACAGACACAGGGAGAATGTGTAATCTCCACACAGACACAGGGAGAATGTGTAATCTCCACACAGACTCGAGGAGAATGTGTTATCTCCACACAGACATGGGGAAAATGTGTAATCTCCACACAGACTCGGGGAGAAAGTGTAATCTCCACACAGACACGGGGAGAATGTATAATCTCCACATAGACATGGGGAGAATGTGTAATCTGTGCACAGAAACAGGGAGAATGTGTAATCTCCACACAGACACGGGGAGAATGTGTAATCTCCACACAGACAGGGGGAGAATGTGTAATCTCTGCACAGACACAGGGAGAATGTGTAATCTCCACACAGACACGGAGAGAATGTGTAATCTCCACACAGACACAGGGAGAATGTATAATCTCCACACAGACACGGGGAGAATGTGTAATCTCCACACAGACACGGGGAGAATGTATAATCTCAACACAGACACGGGGAGAATGTGTAATCTCCACACAGACACAAGGAGAATGTGAAATCTCCACAGACACGGGGAGAATGTGTAATCACCACACAGACACAGGGAGAATGTGTAATCTCCACACAGACACGGGGAGAATGTGTAATCTCCGCACAGACACGGGGAGAATGTGTAATCTCCACACAGACACGGGGAGAATGTGTAATCTCCACACAGACACGGGGAGAATGTTTAACCTCCACACAGAAAAGGGGAGTACGTGTAATCTCCACACAGACACGGGGACAATGTGTAATCTCCCCACAGACACGGGGAGAATGCGTAATCTCTGCACAGACACGCGGAGAATGTGTAATCTCCACACAGACACGGGGAGAATGTATAATCTCCACACAGACAAGGAGAGAATGTATAATCTCCACATAGAGACGGGGAGAACGTGTAATCTCAACACAGACACAGGGAGAATGTGTAATCTCCACACAGACACAGGGAGAATGTGTAATCTCCACACAGACACAGGGAGAATGTATAATCTTCACACAGACATGGGGAGAATGTATCATCTCCACACGCACCCGGGGAGAATGTATTATCTCCACACAGACACAGGGAGCATGTGAAATCTCCACACAGACACGGGGAGAATGTGTAATCTCCACACAGACACAGGGAGAATGTGTAATCTCCCCACAGACACGGGGAGAATGTGTAATCTCTGCACAGACACGCGTAGAATGTGTAATCTCCACATAGACACGGGGAGAATGTGTAATCTGTGCACAGAAACAGGGAGAATGTGCAATCTCCACACAGACACGGGGAGAATGTGTAATCTCCACACAGACAGGGGAAGAATGTATAATCTCTGCACAGACACAGGGAGAATGTGTAATCTCCGCACAGACACAGGGAGAATGTGTAATCTCCACACAGACACAGGGAGAAGGTATAATCTCCACACAGACACGGGGAGAATGTGTAATCTCCACACAGACACAAGGAGAATGTATAATCTCAACACAGACACGGGGAGAATGTATCATCTCCACACAGACACAGGGAAAATGTGTAATCTCCACACAGACACAGGGAGAATGTATAATCTCCACACAGACAAGGGGAGAATGTGTAATCTCCACACAGACACAGGGAGAATGTGAAATCTCCACAGACACGGGGAGAATGTGTAATCACCACACTGACACAGGGAGAATGTGTAATCTCCACACAGACACGGGGAGAATGTGTAATCTCCACACAGACACGGGGAGAATGTGTAATCTCCACACAGACAGAGGGAGAATATGTAATCTCCACACAGACACGGGGAGAATGTGTAATCTCCGCACAGACACGGGGAGAATGTGTAATCTCCACACAGACACAAGGAGAATGTATAATCTCCACACAGACACGGAGAGAATGTATAATCTCCACACAGACACGGGGAGAATGTCTAATCTCCACACAGACACGGGGAAGAATGAGTAATCTCCCCACAGACACAGGGAGAATGTGTAATCTCCACACAGACACAGGGAGAATGTATAATCTCCACACAGACATGGGGAGAATGTATCATCTCCACACGCACACGGGGAGAATGTATTATCTCCACACAGACACAGGGAGCATGTGAAATCTCCACACAGACACGGGGAGAATGTATAATCTCCACACAGACACAGGGAGAATGTGTAGTCTCCGCACAGACACGCGGAGAATGTGTAATCTCCGCACAGACACGGGGAGAATGTGTAATCTCCACACAGACACAGGGAGAATGTATAATCTCCACACAGACACAGGGGGAAAATATAATCTCCACACAGACACAGGGAGAATGTGTAATCTCCACACAGACACAGGGAGAATGTGTAATCTCCACACAGACACAGGGAGAATGTGTAATCTCCACACAGACACGGGGACAATGTGTAATCTCCACAGAGACACAGGGAGAATGTGTAATCTCAACACAGACACGGGAAGAATGTGTAATCTCCACACAGACACAGGGAGAATGTGTAATCTCAACACAGACATGGGGAGAATGTATAATCTCCACATAGACACAGGGAGAATGTGTAATCTGTGCACAGAAACAGGGAGAATGTGTAATCTCCACACAGACACGGGGAGAATGTGTAATCTCCACACAGACATAGGGAGAATGTATAATCTCCACACAGACATGGGGAGAATGTATCATCTCCACACGCACACAAGGAGAATGTATAATCTCAACACAGACACGGGGAGAATGTATCATCTCCACACAGACACAGGGAAAATGTGTAATCTCCACACAGACACAGGGAGAATGTATAATCTCCACACAGACAAGGGGAGAATGTGTAATCTCCACACAGACACAGGGAGAATGTGAAATCTCCACAGACACGGGGAGAATGTGTAATCACCACACAGACACAGGGAGAATGTGTAATCTCCACACAGACACGGGGAGAATGTGTAATCTCCACACAGACACGGGGAGAATGTGTAATCTTCACACAGACACAGGGAGAATGTGTAATCTCCACACAGACACGGGGAGAATGTGTAATCTCCCCACAGACACAGGGAGAATGTGTAATCTCCACACAGACACGGGGAGAATGTGTAATCTCCACACAGACACGGGGAGAATGTTTAACCTCCACACAGAAAAGGGGAGTACGTGTAATCTCCACACAGACATGGGGACAATGTGTAATCTCCCCACAGACACGGGGAGAATGCGTAATCTCTGCACAGACACGCGGAGAATGTGTAATCTCCACACAGACACGGGGAGAATGTATAATCTCCACACAGACAAGGAGAGAATGTATAATCTCCACATAGAGACGGGGAGAACGTGTAATCTCAACACAGACACAGGGAGAATGTGTAATCTCCACACAGACACAGGGAGAATGTGTAATCTCCACACAGACATAGGGAGAATGTATAATCTCCACACAGACATGGGGAGAATGTATCATCTCCACACGCACACGGGGAGAATGTATTATCTCAACACAGACACGGGGAGAATGTATCATCTCCACACAGACACAGGGAAAATGTGTAATCTCCACACAGACACAGGGAGAATGTATAATCTCCACACAGACAAGGGGAGAATGTGTAATCTCCACACAGACACAGGGAGAATGTGTAATCTCCACACAGACAAGGGGAGAATGTGTAATCTCCACACAGACACAGGGAGAATGTGAAATCTCCACAGACACGGGGAGAATGTGTAATCGCCACACAGACACGGGGAGAATGTGTAATCTCAGCACAGACACGCGGAGAATGTGTAATCTCCGCACAGACACGGGGAGAATGTATAATCTCCACACAGACACAGGGAGAATGTATAATCTCCACACAGACACAGGGGGAAAATATAATCTCTACACAGACACAGGGAGAATGTGTAATCTCCACACAGACACAGGGAGAATGTGTAATCTCCACACAGACTCGAGGAGAATGTGTTATCTCCACACAGACACAGGGAGAATGTGTAATCTCCACACAGACTCGGCGAGAATGTGCACTCTCAGCACAGACAGAGGGAGAATGTGTAATCTCCACACAGACACGGGGAGAATGTGTAATCTCCACACAGACACAAGGAGAATGTATAATCTCAACACAGACACGGGGAGAATGTATCATCTCCACACAGACACAGGGAAAATGTGTAATCTCCACACAGACACAGGGAGAATGTATAATCTCCACACAGACAAGGGGAGAATGTGTAATCTCCACACAGACACAGGGAGAAAGTGAAATCTCCACAGACACGGGGTGAATGTGTAATCACCACACAGACACAGGGAGAATGTGTAATCTCCACACAGACACGGGGAGAATGTGTAATCTCCACACAGACACGGGGAGAATGTGTAATCTCCACACAGACAGAGGGAGAATGTGTAATCTCCGCACAGACACGGGGAGAATGTGTAATCTCCGCACAGACACGGGGAGAATGTGTAATCTCTACACAGACACAGGGAGAATGTATAATCTCAACACAGACACGGGGAGAATGTATCATCTCCACACAGACACAGGGAAAATGTGTAATCTCCACACAGACACAGGGAGAATGTATAAAATCCACACAGACAAGGGGAGAATGTGTAATCACCACACAGACACAGGGAGAATGTGTAATCTCCACACAGACACGGGGAGAATGTGTAATCTCCACACAGACACGGGGAGAATGTGTAATCTCAACACAGACAGAGGGAGAATGTGTAACCTCCACACAGACACGGGGAGAATGTGTAATCTCCCCACACACACGGGGAGAATGCGTAATCTCTGCACAGACACGCGGAGAATGTGTAATCTCCACACAGACACAGGGAGAATGTGTAATCTCCACACAGACACGGAGAGAATGTATAATCTCCACACAGACACGGGGAGAACGTCTAATCTCCACACAGACACGGGGAAGAATGAGTAATCTCCCCACAGACACAGGGAGAATGTGTAATCTCCACACAGACACAGGGAGAATGTATAATCTCCACACAGACATGGGGAGAATGTGTAATCACCACACGCACACGGGGAGAATGTATTATCTCCACACAGACACAGGGAGCATGTGAAATCTCCACACAGACACGGGGAGAATGTGTAATCTCCACACAGACACAGGGAGAATGTGTAGTCTCCGCACAGACACGGGGAGAATGTGTAATCTCTGAACAGACACGCGGAGAATGTGTAATCTCCGCACAGACACGGGGAGAATGTATAATCTCCACACAGACACAGGGAGAATGTATAATCTCCACACAGACACAGGGGGAAAATGTAATCTCCACACAGACACAGGGAGAATGTGTAATCTCCACACAGACACGGGGAGAATGTGTAATCTCCACACAGACAGGGGGAGAATGTGTAATCTCTGCACAGACACAGGGAGAATGTGTAATCTCCACACAGACACGGAGAGAATGTGTAATCTCCACACAGACACAGGGAGAATGTATAATCTCCACACAGACACGGGGAGAATGTGTAATCTCCACACAGACACGGGGAGAATGTATAATCTCAACACAGACACGGGGAGAATGTGTAATCTCCACACAGACACAAGGAGAATGTGAAATCTCCACAGACACGGGGAGAATGTGTAATCACCACACAGACACAGGGAGAATGTGTAATCTCCACACAGACACGGGGAGAATGTGTAATCTCCGCACAGACACGGGGAGAATGTGTAATCTCCACACAGACACGGGGAGAATGTGTAATCTCCACACAGACACGGGGAGAATGTTTAACCTCCACACAGAAAAGGGGAGTACGTGTAATCTCCACACAGACACGGGGACAATGTGTAATCTCCCCACAGACACGGGGAGAATGCGTAATCTCTGCACAGACACGCGGAGAATGTGTAATCTCCACACAGACACGGGGAGAATGTATAATCTCCACACAGACAAGGAGAGAATGTATAATCTCCACATAGAGACGGGGAGAACATGTAATCTCAACACAGACACAGGGAGAATGTGTAATCTCCACACAGACACAGGGAGAATGTGTAATCTCCACACAGACACAGGGAGAATGTATAATCTTCACACAGACATGGGGAGAATGTATCATCTCCACACGCACCCGGGGAGAATGTATTATCTCCACACAGACACAGGGAGCATGTGAAATCTCCACACAGACACGGGGAGAATGTGTAATCTCCACACAGACACAGGGAGAATGTGTAATCTCCCCACAGACACGGGGAGAATGTGTAATCTCTGCACAGACACGCGTAGAATGTGTAATCTCCACATAGACACGGGGAGAATGTGTAATCTGTGCACAGAAACAGGGAGAATGTGCAATCTCCACACAGACAGGGGAAGAATGTATAATCTCTGCACAGACACAGGGAGAATGTGTAATCTCCGCACAGACACAGGGAGAATGTGTAATCTCCACACAGACACAGGGAGAAGGTATAATCTCCACACAGACACGGGGAGAATGTGTAATCTCCACACAGACACAAGGAGAATGTATAATCTCAACACAGACACGGGGAGAATGTATCATCTCCACACAGACACAGGGAAAATGTGTAATCTCCACACAGACACAGGGAGAATGTATAATCTCCACACAGACAAGGGGAGAATGTGTAATCTCCACACAGACACAGGGAGAATGTGAAATCTCCACAGACACGGGGAGAATGTGTAATCACCACACTGACACAGGGAGAATGTGTAATCTCCACACAGACACGGGGAGAATGTGTAATCTCCACACAGACACGGGGAGAATGTGTAATCTCCACACAGACAGAGGGAGAATATGTAATCTCCACACAGACACGGGGAGAATGTGTAATCTCCGCACAGACACGGGGAGAATGTGTAATCTCCACACAGACACAAGGAGAATGTATAATCTCCACACAGACACGGAGAGAATGTATAATCTCCACACAGACACGGGGAGAATGTCTAATCTCCACACAGACACGGGGAAGAATGAGTAATCTCCCCACAGACACAGGGAGAATGTGTAATCTCCACACAGACACAGGGAGAATGTATAATCTCCACACAGACATGGGGAGAATGTATCATCTCCACACGCACACGGGGAGAATGTATTATCTCCACACAGACACAGGGAGCATGTGAAATCTCCACACAGACACGGGGAGAATGTATAATCTCCACACAGACACAGGGAGAATGTGTAGTCTCCGCACAGACACGCGGAGAATGTGTAATCTCCGCACAGACACGGGGAGAATGTATAATCTCCACACAGACACACGGAGAATGTATAATCTCCACACAGACACAGGGGGAAAATATAATCTCCACACAGACACAGGGAGAATGTGTAATCTCCACACAGACACAGGGAGAATGTGTAATCTCCACACAGACTCGAGGAGAATGTGTTATCTCCACACAGACACAGGGAGAATGTGTAATCTCCACACAGACTCAAGGATAATGTGTACTCTCAGCACAGACACAGGGAGAATGTGTAATCTCCACACAGACACGGGGACAATGTGTAATCTCCACAGAGACACAGGGAGAATGTGTAATCTCAACACAGACACGGGAAGAATGTGTAATCTCCACACAGACACAGGGAGAATGTGTAATCTCAACACAGACATGGGGAGAATGTATAATCTCCACATAGACACAGGGAGAATGTGTAATCTGTGCACAGAAACAGGGAGAATGTGTAATCTCCACACAGACACAGGGAAAATGTGTAATCTCCACACAGACACAGGGAGAATGTATAATCTCCACACAGACAAGGGGAGAATGTGTAATCTCCACACAGACACAGGGAGAATGTGAAATCTCCACAGACACGGGGAGAATGTGTAATCACCACACAGACACAGGGAGAATGTGTAATCTCCACACAGACACGGGGAGAATGTGTAATCTCCACACAGACACGGGGAGAATGTGTAATCTTCACACAGACACAGGGAGAATGTGTAATCTCCACACAGACACGGGGAGAATGTGTAATCTCCCCACAGACACGGGGAGAATGTGTAATCTCCACACAGACACGGGGAGAATGTGTAATCTCCACACAGACACGGGGAGAATGTTTAACCTCCACACAGAAAAGGGGAGTACGTGTAATCTCCACACAGACATGGGGACAATGTGTAATCTCCCCACAGACACGGGGAGAATGCGTAATCTCTGCACAGACACGCGGAGAATGTGTAATCTCCACACAGACACGGGGAGAATGTATAATCTCCACACAGACAAGGAGAGAATGTATAATCTCCACATAGAGACGGGGAGAACGTGTAATCTCAACACAGACACAGGGAGAATGTGTAATCTCCACACAGACACAGGGAGAATGTGTAATCTCCACACAGACATAGGGAGAATGTATAATCTCCACACAGACATGGGGAGAATGTATCATCTCCACACGCACACGGGGAGAATGTATTATCTCAACACAGACACGGGGAGAATGTATCATCTCCACACAGACACAGGGAAAATGTGTAATCTCCACACAGACGCAGGGAGAATGTATAATCTCCACACAGACAAGGGGAGAATGTGTAATCTCCACACAGACACAGGGAGAATGTGAAATCTCCACAGACACGGGGAGAATGTGTAATCGCCACACAGACACGGGGAGAATGTGTAATCTCAGCACAGACACGCGGAGAATGTGTAATCTCCGCACAGACACGGGGAGAATGTATAATCTCCACACAGACACAGGGAGAATGTATAATCTCCACACAGACACAGGGAGAATGTGTAATCTCCACACAGACACAGGGAGAATGTGTAATCTCCACACAGACTCGAGGAGAATGTGTTATCTCCACACAGACACAGGGAGAATGTGTAATCTCCACACAGACTCGGCGAGAATGTGCACTCTCAGCACAGACAGAGGGAGAATGTGTAATCTCCACACAGACACGGGGAGAATGTGTAATCTCCACACAGACACAAGGAGAATGTATAATCTCAACACAGACACGGGGACAATGTGTAATCTCCACACAGACACAGGGAGAATGTATAATCTCCACACAGACAAGGGGAGAATGTGTAATCTCCACACAGACACAGGGAGAATGTGAAATCTCCACAGACACGGGGTGAATGTGTAATCACCACACAGACACAGGGAGAATGTGTAATCTCCACACAGACACGGGGAGAATGTGTAATCTCCACACAGACACGGGGAGAATGTGTAATCTCCACACAGACAGAGGGAGAATGTGTAATCTCCGCACAGACACGGGGAGAATGTGTAATCTCCGCACAGACACGGGGAGAATGTGTAATCTCTACACAGACACAGGGAGAATGTATAATCTCAACACAGACACGGGGAGAATGTATCATCTCCACACAGACATAGGGAAAATGTGTAATCTCCACACAGACACAGGGAGAATGTATAAAATCCACACAGACAAGGGGAGAATGTGTAATCTCCACATAGACACAGGGAGAATGTGAAATCTCCACAGACACGGGGAGAATGTGTAATCACCACACAGACACAGGGAGAATGTGTAATCTCCACACAGACACGGGGAGAATGTGTAATCTCCACACAGACACGGGGAGAATGTGTAATCTCAACACAGACAGAGGGAGAATGTGTAACCTCCACACAGACACGGGGAGAATGTGTAATCTCCCCACACACACGGGGAGAATGCGTAATCTCTGCACAGACACGCGGAGAATGTGTAATCTCCACACAGACACAGGGAGAATGTGTAATCTCCACACAGACATGGAGAGAATGTATAATCTCCACACAGACACGGGGAGAACGTCTAATCTCCACACAGACACGGGGAAGAATGAGTAATCTCCCCACAGACACAGGGAGAATGTGTAATCTCCACACAGACACAGGGAGAATGTATAATCTCCACACAGACATGGGGAGAATGTGTAATCACCACACGCACACGGGGAGAATGTATTATCTCCACACAGACACAGGGAGCATGTGAAATCTCCACACAGACACGGGGAGAATGTGTAATCTCCACACAGACACAGGGAGAATGTGTAATCTCAGCACAGACACAGGGAGAGTGTGTAATCTCTGCACAGACACGCGGAGAATGTGTAATCTCCGCACAGACACGGGGAGAATGTATAATCTCCACACAGACACAGGGAGAATGTATAATCTCCACACAGACACAGGGGGAAAATGTAATCTCCACACAGACACGGGGAGAATGTATAATCTCCACACAGACACAGGGAGAATGTATAATCTCCACACAGACACAGGGGGAAAATGTAATCTCCACACAGACACGAGGAGAATGTGTTAACTCCACACAGACACAGGGAGAATGTGTATTCTCCACACAGACTCGGCGAGAATGTGTACTCTCAGCACAGACACAGGGAGAATGTGTAATATCCACACAGACACGGGGAGAATGTATAATCTCCACACAGACACTGGGAGAATGTGTAATCTCTGCACAGAAACAGGGAGAATGTGTAATCTCCACACAGACATGGGGAGAATGTGTAATCTCCACACAGACACAGGGAGAATGTGTAATCTCAACACAGACACGGGTAGAATGTATAATCTCCAGATAGACACGGGGAGAATGTGTAATCTGTGCACAGAAACAGGGAGAATGTGTAATCTCCACACAGACACGGGGAGAATGTGTAATCTCCACACAGACAGGGGGAGAATGTGTAATCTCCACACAGACACGGGGAGAATGTGTAATCTCTGCACAGACACGGGGAGAATGTGTAATCTCCGCACAGACACAGGGAGAATGTGTAATCTCCACACAGACACGGGGAGAATGTATAATCTCCACACAGACACGGGGAGAATGTGTAATCTCCACACAGACACAGGGAGAATGTATAATCTCCACACAGACACAGGGAGAATGTGAAATCTCCACAGACACGGGGAGAATGTGTAATCTCCACACAGACAGGGGGAGAATGTGTAATCTCTGCATAGACACGGGGAGAATGTATAATCTCCACACAGACACGGGGAGAATGTGTAATCTCCACACAGACACAGGGAGAATGTATAATCTCCACACAGACACGGGGAGAATGTGTAATCTCCACACAGACACGGGGAGAATGTGTAATCTCCACACAGACACGGGGAGAATGTGTAATCTCCACACAGACACGGGGAGAATGTTTAACCTCCACACAGAAAAGCGGAGTACGTGTAATCTCCACACAGACATGGGGACAATGTGTAATCTCCCCACAGACACGGGGAGAATGCGTAATCTCTGCACAGACACGCGGAGAATGTGTAATCTCCACACCTCACAGGGGGAGAATGTATAATCTCCACACAGACAAGGAGAGAATGTATAATCTCCACATAGAGACGGGGAGAACGTGTAATCTAAACACAGACACAGGGAGAATGTGTAATCTCCATACAGACACAGGGAGAATGTGTAATCTCCACACAGACACAGGGAGAATGTATAATCTCCACACAGACATGGGGAGAATGTATCATCTCCACACGCACCCGGGGAGAATGTATTATCTCCACACAGACACAGGGAGCATGTGAAATCTCCACACAGACACGGGGAGAATGTGTAATCTCCACACAGACACGGGGAGAATGTGTAATCTCCCCACAGACACGGGGAGAATGTGTAATCTCTGCACAGAAACGTGGAGAATGTGTAATCTCCACATAGACACGGGGAGAATGTGTAATCTGTGCACAGAAACAGGGAGAATGTGCAATCTCCACACAGACACAGGGAGAATGTGTAATCTCCACACAGACAGGGGGAGAACGTATAATCTCTGCACAGACACAGGGAGAATGTGTAATCTCCGCACAGACACAGGGAGAATGTGTAATCTCCACACAGACACAGGGAGAATGTATAATCTCCACACAGACACGGGGAGAATGTGTAATCTCCACACAGACACAAGGAGAATGTATAATCTCAACACAGACACGGGGAGAATGTATCATCTCCACACAGACACAGGGAAAATGTGTAATCTCCACACAGACACAGGGAGAATGTATAATCTCCACACAGACAAGGGGAGAATGTGTAATCTCCACACAGACACAGGGAGAATGTGAAATCTCCACAGACACGGGGAGAATGTGTAATCACCACACAGACAAAGGGAGAATGTGTAATCTCCACATAGACACGGGGAGAATGTGTAATCTCCGCACAGACACGGGGAGAATGTGTAATCTCCAAACAGACACGGGGAGAATGTGTAATCTCCACACAGACACGGGGAGAATGTTTAACCTCCACACAGAAAAGGGGAGTACGTGTAATCTCCCCACAGACATGGGGAGAATGCGTAATCTCTGCACAGACACGCGGAGAATGTGTAATCTCCACACAGACACAGGGAGAATGTGTAATCTCCACACAGACACGGAGAGAATGTATAATCTCCACACAGACACAGGGAGAACGTCTAATCTCCACACAGACGCGGGTAAGTATGAGTAATCTCCCCACAGACACAGGGAGAATGTGTAATCTCCACACAGACACAGGGAGAATGTATAATCTCCACACAGACATGGGGAGAATGTATCATCTCCACACAGACATGGGGAGAATGTATAATCTCCACACAGACACAGGGAGAACGTCTAATCTCCACACAGACGCGGGTAAGTATGAGTAATCTCCCCACAGGCACAGGGAGAATGTGTAATCTCCACACAGACACAGGGAGAATGTGTAATCTCCACACAGACTCGAGGAGAATGTGTTATCTCCACACAGACATGGGGAAAATGTGTAATCTCCACACAGACTCGGGGAGAATATGTACTCTCCACACAGACACGGGGAGAATGTATAATCTCCACATAGACACGGGGAGAATGTGTAATCTGTGCACAGAAACAGGGAGAATGTGTAATCTCCACACAGACACGGGGAGAATGTGTAATCTCCACACAGACAGGGGGAGAATGTGTAATCTCTGCACAGACACAGGGAGAATGTGTAATCTCCACACAGACACGGAGAGAATGTGTAATCTCCACACAGACACAGGGAGAATGTATAATCTCCACACAGACACGGGGAGAATGCGTAATCTCTGCACAGACACGCGGAAAATGTGTAATCTCCACACAGACACAGGGAGAATGTGTAATCTCCACACAGACACGGAGAGAATGTATAATCTCCACACAGACACAGGGAGAACGTCTAATCTCCACACAGACACAGGGAGAATGTGTAATCTCCCCACAGACACAGGGAGAATGTATAATCTCCACACAGACTCAAGGAGAATGTATCATCTCCACACAGACATGGGGAGAATGTATAATCTCCACACAAACACAGGGAGAACGTCTAATCTCCACACAGACGCGGGTAAGTATGAGTAATCTCCCCACAGGCACAGGGAGAATGTGTAATCTCCACACAGACACAGGGAGAATGTGTAATCTCCACACAGACTCGAGGAGAATGTGTTATCTCCACACAGACATGGGGAAAATGTGTAATCTCCACACAGACTCGGGGAGAATATGTACTCTCCACACAGACACGGGGAGAATGTATAATCTCCACATAGACACGGGGAGAATGTGTAATCTGTGCACAGAAACAGGGAGAATGTGTAATCTCCACACAGACACGGGGAGAATGTGTAATCTCCACACAGACAGGGGGAGAATGTGTAATCTCTGCACAGACACAGGGAGAATGTGTAATCTCCACACAGACACGGAGAGAATGTGTAATCTCCACACAGACACAGGGAGAATGTATAATCTCCACACAGACACGGGGAGAATGCGTAATCTCTGCACAGACACGCGGAAAATGTGTAATCTCCACACAGACACAGGGAGAATGTGTAATCTCCACACAGACACGGAGAGAATGTATAATCTCCACACAGACACAGGGAGAACGTCTAATCTCCACACAGACACAGGGAGAATGTGTAATCTCCCCACAGACACAGGGAGAATGTATAATCTCCACACAGACTCAAGGAGAATGTATAATCTCCACACAGACATGGGGAGAATGTATCATCTCCACACAGACATGGGGAGAATGTATAATCTCCACACAGGCACAGGGAGAATGTGTAATCTCCACACAGACACAGGGAGAATGTGTAATCTCCGCACAGACTCGAGGAGAATGTGTTATCTCCACACAGACATGGGGAAAATGTGTAATCTCCACACAGACTCGGGGAGAATGTGTACTCTCCACACAGACACGGGGAGAATGTATAATCTCCACATAGACACGGGGAGAATGTGTAATCTCCACACCTCACAGGGGGAGAATGTATAATCTCCACACAGACAAGGAGAGAATGTATAATCTCCACATAGAGACGGGGAGAACGTGTAATCTCAACACAGACACAGGGAGAATGTGTAATCTCCACACAGACACAGGGAGAATGTGTAATCTCCACACAGACACAGGGAGAATGTATAATCTCCACACAGACATGGGGAGAATGTATCATCTCCACACGCACCCGGGGAGAATATATTATCTCCACACAGACACAGGGAGCATGTGAAATCTCCACACAGACACGGGGAGAATGTGTAATCTCCACACAGACACGGGGAGAATGTGTAATCTCCCCACAGACACGGGGAGAATGTGTAATCTCTGCACAGACACGCGGAGAATGTGTAATCTCCACATAGACACGGGGAGAATTTGTAATCTGTGCACAGAAACAGGGAGAATGTGCAATCTCCACACAGACACGGAGAGAATGTGTAATCTCCACACAGACAGGGGGAGAATGTATAATCTCTGCACAGACACAGGGAGAATGTGTAATCTCCGCACAGACACAGGGAGAATGTGTAATCTCCACACAGACACAGGGAGAATGTATAATCTCCACACAGACACGGGGAGAATGTGTAATCTCCACACAGACACAAGGAGAATGTATAATCTCAACACAGACACGGGGAGAATGTATCATCTCCACACAGACACAGGGAAAATGTGTAATCTCCACACAGACACAGGGAGAATGTATAATCTCCACACAGACAAGGGGAGAATGTGTAATCTCCACACAGACACAGGGAGAATGTGAAATCTCCACAGACACGGGGAGAATGTGTAATCACCACACAGACACAGGGAGAATGTGTAATCTCCACACAGACACGGGGAGAATGTGTAATCTCCGCACAGACACGGGGAGAATGTGTAATCTCCAAACAGACACGGGGAGAATGTGTAATCTCCACACAGACACGGGGAGAATGTATAATCTCCACATAGACACGGGGAGAATGTGTAATCTGTGCACAGAAACAGGGAGAATGTGTAATCTCCACACAGACACGGGGAGAATGTGTAATCTCCACACAGACAGGGGGAGAATGTGTAATCTCTGCACAGACACAGGGAGAATGTGTAATCTCCACACAGACACGGAGAGAATGTGTAATCTCCACACAGACACCGGGAGAATGTATAATCTCCACACAGACACGGGGAGAATGCGTAATCTCTGCACAGACACGCGGAGAATGTGTAATCTCCACACAGACACAGGGAGAATGTGTAATCTCCACACAGACATGGAGAGAATGTATAATCTGTGCACAGAAACAGGGAGAATGTGCAATCTCCACACAGACACGGGGAGAATGTGTAATCTCCACACAGACAGAGGAAGAATGTATAATCTCTGCACAGACACAGGGAGAATGTGTAATCTCCGCACAGACACAGGGAGAATGTGTAATCTCCACACAGACACAGGGAGAATGTATAATCTCCACACAGACACGGGGAGAATGCGTAATCTCCACACTGACACAAGGAGAATGTGAAATCTCCACAGACACGGGGAGAATGTGTAATCACCACAAAGACACAGGGAGAATGTGTAATCTCCACAAAGACATGGGGAGAATGTGTAATCTCCACACAGACACGGGGAGAATGTGTAATCTCCACACAGACAGAGGGAGAATGTGTAATCTCCACACAGACACGGGGAGAATGTGTAATCTCCGCACAGACACGGGGAGAATGTGTAATCTCCACACAGACACAAGGAGAATGTATAATCTCAACACATACACGGGGAGAATGTATCATCTCCACACAGACACAGGGAAAATGTGTAATCTCCACACAGACACAGGGAGAATGTATAATCTCCACACAGACAAGGGGAGAATGTGTAATCTCCACATAGACACAGGGAGAATGTGAAATCTCCACAGACACGGGGAGAATGTGTAATCACCACACAGACACAGGGAGAATGTGTAATCTCCACACAGACACGGGGAGAATGTGTAATCTCCACACAGACACGGGGAGAATGTGCAATCTCTGCACAGACACAGGGAGAATGCGTAATCTCCACACAGACATGGGCAGAATGTGTAATCTCTGCACAGACACAGGGAGAATGTGTAATATCCACACAGACACGGGGAGAATGTATAATCTCCACATAGACACTGGGAGAATGTGTAATCTCTGCACAGAAACAGGGAGAATGTGTCATCTCCACACAGACATGGGGAGAATATGTAATCTCCACACAGACACAGGGAGAATGTGTAATCTCAACACAGACATGGGGAGAATGTATAATCTCCACATAGACACGGGGAGAATGTGTAATCTGTGCACAGAAACAGGGAGAATGTGTAATCTCCACACAGACACGGGGAGAATGTGTAATCTCCACACAGACAGGGGGAGAATGTGTAATCTCTGCATAGACACAGGGAGAATGTGTAATCTCCACACAGACACGGGAAGAATGTGTAATCTCCGCACAGACACAGGGAGAATGTGTAATCTCCACACAGACACGGGGGGAATGTATAATCTCCACACAGACACGGGGAGAATGTGTAATCTCCACACAGACACAGGGAGAATGTATAATCTCCACACAGACACAGGGAGAATGTGAAATCTCCACAGACACGGGGTGAATGTGTAATCACCACACAGACAGGGGGAGAATGTGTAATCTCTGCATAGACACGGGGAGAATGTATAATCTCCACACAGACACGGGGAGAATGTGTAATCTCCACACAGACACAGGGAGAATGTATAATCTCCACACAGACACGGGGAGAATGTGTAATCTCCACACAGACACGGGGAGAATGTATAATCTCCACACAGACACGGGGAGAATGTGTAATCTCCACACAGACACAGGGAGAATGTGTAATCTCCACACAGACATGGGGAGAATGTGTAATCTCCACACAGACACGGGGAGAATGTGCAATCTCTGCACAGACACAGGGAGAATGCGTAATCTCCACACAGACACGGGGAGAATGTGTAACCTCCACACAGACACGGGGAGAATGTGTAATCTCCACACAGACATGGGGAGAATGTGTAATCTCCACACAGACACGGGGAGAATGTGCAATCTCTGCACAGACACAGGGAGAATGCGTAATCTCCACACAGACATGGGCAGAATGTGTAATCTCTGCACAGACACAGGGAGAATGTGAAATCCCCACACAGACACAGGGAGAATGTATAATCTCCACACAGACACGGGGAGTATGTGTAATCTCCACACAGACACAGGGAGAATGTATAATCTCCACACTGACACGGGGAGAATGTGTAACCCCCACACAGACACAGGGAGAATGTGTAATCCTCACACAGACACGGGGAGAATGTGTAATCTCCACACAGACACGGGGAGAATGTGTAATCCCCACACAGACACGGGGAGAATGTGTAAACCCCACACAGACACGGGGTGAATGTGTAATCTCAACACAGACACGGGGAGACCGTGCAATCTCCACACAGACACGGGGACAATGAATAATCTCCCCACAGACACGGGGAGAATGTATAATCTCTGCACAGACACGGGGAGAATGTGTAATCTCCACAGAGACACGGGGAGAATGTGAAACCTCCACACTGACACGGGAGAATGTGTAATCTCAACACAGACACGGGGAGAATGTGTAATCTCCACACAGACACGGGGAGAATGTGTAATCTCCACACAGACAGGGGGAGAATGTGTAATCTCTGCATAGACACAGGGAGAATGTGTAATCTCCACTCAGACACGGGGAGAATGTGTAATCTCCGCACAGACACAGGGAGAATGTGTAATCTCCACACAGACACAGGGAGAATGTGTAATCCCACACAGACACGGGGAGAATGTTTTGTCTCCACACAGACACGGGGAGAAAGTGTAATCTCCAGACAGACACGGGGAGAATGTGTAATCTCCACACAGACACAAGGAGAATGTGTAATCTCCACACAGACACAGGGAGAATGTATAATCTCCACACAGACATGGGGAGAATGTGTAATCTCCACAAACACTGTGGGAGAATGTGTAATCCACACACAGACACGGGGAGAATGTGTAATCTCTGCACAGACACAGGGAGAATGTGTAATCTCCACACAGACATGGGGAGAATGTGTAATCTCTGCACAGAAACAGGGAGAATGTGTAATCCCCACACAGACACGGGGAGAATGTGTAACCTCCACACAGACACGGGGAGAATGTGTAATCTCCACACGCACATGGGGAGAATGTGTTATCTCCACACAGACACGGGGAGAATGTGTAATCTCCACACAGACACGGAGAGAATGTATAATCTCCACACAGACACGGGGAGAATGTGTTATCTCCACACAGACACGGAGAGAATGTATAATCTCCACACAGACATGGGGAGAATGTATAATCTCCGCACAGACACGGGGAGAATGTGTAATCTCCACACAGACACGGGGAGATTGTGTAACCTCCACACAGACACGGGGAGAATGTGTAATCTCCACACAGACACAGGGAGAATGTGTAATCTCCACACAGACATGGGGAGAATGTGTAATCTCCACACAGACACGGGGAGAATGTGCAATCTCTGCACAGACACAGGGAGAATGCGTAATCTCCACACAGACATGGGCAGAATGTGTAATCTCCACACAGACACAGGGAGAATGTATAATCTCCACACAGACACGGGGAGAATGTGTAATCTCCACACAGACACAGGGAGAATGTATAATCTCCACACAGACACGGGGAGAAAGTGTAACCCCCACACAGACACAGGGAGAATGTGTAATCTCCACACAGACACGGGGAGAATGTTTAATCCCCACACAGACACGGGGAGAATGTGTAAACCCCACACAGACACGGGGAGAATCTGCAATCTCCGCAAAGACACGGGGAGAATGCGTAATCTCCACACAGACACGGGGAGACCGTGCAATCTCCACACAGACACGGGGACAATGAATAATCTCCCCACAGACACGGGGAGAATGTATAATCTCAACACAGACACAGGGAGAATGTTTAGTCTCCACACAGACAGAGGGAGAATGTGTAATCTCCACACAGACACGGGGAGAATGTGTAATCTCCACACAGACACAGGGAGAATGTGTAATCTCCACACATACACGGGGAGAATGTTTAGTCTCCACACAGACACGGGGAGAATGTGTAATCTCCACACAGACACGGGGAGAATGTGTAATCTCTACACAGACACAGGGAGAATGTGTAATCCCCACACAGACACGGGGAGAATGTGTAATCCCCACACAGACACGGGGAGAATGTGTAATCTCCACACAGACACAAGGAGAATGTGTAATCTCCACACAGACACAGGGAGAATGTATAATCTCCACACAGACACAGGGAGAATGTGTAATTTCCACACAGACACGGGGAGAATGTGTGATCTCCACAAAGACTCTGGGAGAATGTGTAATCCACACACAGACACGGGGAGAATGTGTAATCTCTGCACAGACACAGGGAGAATGTGTAATCTCCACACAGACACGGGGAGAATGTGTAATCTCTGCACAGAAACAGGGAGAATGTGTAATCCCCACACAGACACGGGGAGAATGTGTAATCTCCACACAGACACGGGGAGAATGTGTAATCTCCACACAGACACGGGGAGAATGTGTAATCGCCACACAGACACGGGGAGAATGTGTTATCTCCACACAGACACGGAGAGAATGTATAATCTCCACACAGACACGGGGAGAATGTATAATCTCCGCACAGACATGGGGAGAATGTGTAATCGCCACACAGACATGGGGAGAATGTGTAATCTCCACACAGACACAGGGAAAATGTGTAATCTCCACACAGAGACAGGGAGAATGTATAATCTCCACACAGACATGGGGAGAATGTATCATCTCCACACGCACACGGGGAGAATGTGTTATCTCCACACAGACACAGGGAGAATGTGAAATCTCCACAGACACGGGGAGAATGTTTAACCTCCACACAGACACGGGGAGAATGTGTAATCTCTGCACAGACACGGGGAGAATGTGTAATCACCACACAGACAGGGGGAGAATGTGTAATCTCTGCATAGACACGGGGAGAATGTATAATCTCCACACAGACACGGGGAGAATGTGTAATCTCCACACAGACACAGGGAGAATGTATAATCTCCACACACACACGGGGAGAATGTGTAATCTCTGCATAGACACGGGGAGAATGTATAATCTCCACACAGACACGGGGAGAATGTGTAATCTCCACACAGACACAGGGAGAATGTATAATCTCCACACACACACGGGGAGAATGTGTAATCTCCACACAGACACAGGGAGAATGAATAATCTCCACACAGACAAGGGGAGAATGTGTAATCTCCACATAGACACAGGGAGAATGTGAAATCTCCACAGACACGGGGAGAATGTGTAATCACCACACAGACACAGGGAGAATGTGTAATCTCCACACAGACACGGGGAGAATGTGTAATCTCCACACAGACACGGGGAGAATGTGCAATCTCTGCACAGACACAGGGAGAATGCGTAATCTCCACACAGACATGGGCAGAATGTGTAATCTCTGCACAGACACAGGGAGAATGTGTAATCTCCACACAGACACGGGGAGAATGTATAATCTCCACATAGACACTGGGAGAATGTGTAATCTCTGCACAGAAACAGGGAGAATGTGTAATCGCCACACAGACATGGGGAGAATGTGTAATCTCCACACAGACACAGGGAGAATGTGTAATCTCAACACAGACACGGGGAGAATGTATAATCTTCACATAGACACGGGGAGAATGTGTAATCTGTGCACAGAAACAGGGAGAAAGTGTAATCTCCACACAGACACGGGGAGAATGTGTAATCTCCACACAGACAGGGGGAGAATGTGTAATCTCTGCATAGACACAGGGAGAATGTGTAATCTCCACTCAGACACGGGGAGAATGTGTAATCTCCGCACAGACACAGGGAGAATGTGTAATCTCCACACAGACACAGCGAGAATGTGTAATCCCACACAGACACGGGGAGAATGTTTAGTCTCCACACAGACACGGGGAGAATGTGTAATCTCCAGAAAGACACGGGGAGAATGTGTAATCCGCACACAGACATGGGGAGAATGTGTAATCTCCACACAGACACAGGGAGAATGTATAATCTCCACACAGACAGAGGGAGAATGTGTAATCTCCCCACAGACATGGGGAGAATGTGTAATCTTCACACAGACACAGGGAGAATGTGTAATCTTCACACAGACACAGGGAGAATGTGTAATCTCCACACAGACACGGGGACAATGTGTTATCTCCCCACAGACACGGGGAGAATGTATAATCTCCGCACAGACACGGGGAGAATGTGTAATCTCCACACAGACAGAGGGAGAATGTGTAATCTCGGCACAGACATGGGGAGAATGTGTAATCTTCACACAGACACAGGGAGAATGTGTAATCTTCACACAGACACAGGGATAGTGTGTAATCTCCACACGGACACGGGGAGAATGTGTAATCTCTGCAATGACACCGGGAGAATGTGTAATCTCCACACAGACACGGGGAGAATGTGTAATCTCTGCACAGACACAGGGAGAATGTATCATCTCCACACAGACACAGGGAGAATGTCTAATCTCTGCACAGACACAGGGAGAATGTATAATCTCCACGCAGACATGGAGAGAATGTATAATCTCCACACAGACACGGGGAGAATGTGTACTCTCCGCACAGACACGGGGAGAATGTGTAATCGCCACACAGACACGGGGCGAATGTGTAATCTCCACACAGACACGGGAAGAATGTGTAATCTCCCCACAGACACAGGGAAAATGTGTAATCTCCACACAGACACGGGGAGAATGTATCATCTCCACACGCACATGGGGAGAATGTGTTATCTCCACACAGACACAGGGAGAATGTGAAATCTCCGCAGACACAGGGAGAATGTGCAATCTCCACACAGACATAGGGAGAATGTGTAATCTCCAAACATACCCGGGGAGATTGTGTAATCTCCACACAGACACGGGGAGAACGTGTAACCTCCACACAGACACGGGGAGAATATGTAATCTCCACACAAACGCGGGGAGAATGTGTAATCTCCACACAGACACGGGGAGAATGTGTAATCTCTGCACAGACACGGGGAGAATGTGTCATCTCCACACAGACACAGGGAGAATGTGTAATCTCCACACAGACAAGGGGAGAATGTATAATCTCCACACAGACACGGGGAGAATGTGCAATCTCCACACAGACACAGGGAGAATGTATAATCTCCACACAGACACGGGGAGAGTGTATAATCTCCACACAAACACGGAGAGAATGTGTAATCTCCACACAGACACGAGGAGAATGTGTAATCTCCACACAGACACAGGGAGAATGTGTAATCCCCACACAGACATGGGGAGAATGTGTAATCTCAACACAGACACGGGGAGACCGTGCAATCTCCACACAGACACGGGGACAATGAATAATCTCCCCACAGACACGGGGAGAATGTATAATCTCTGCACAGACACGGGGAGAATGTGTAATCTCCACAGAGACACGGGGAGAATGTGAAACCTCCACACTGACACGGGAGAATGTGTAATCTCAACACAGACACGGGGAGAATGTGTAATCTCCACACAGACACGGGGAGAATGTGTAATCTCCACACAGACAGGGGGAGAATGTGTAATCTCTGCATAGACACAGGGAGAATGTGTAATCTCCACTCAGACACGGGGAGAATGTGTAATCTCCGCACAGACACAGGGAGAATGTGTAATCTCCACACAGACACAGGGAGAATGTGTAATCCCACACAGACACGGGGAGAATGTTTTGTCTCCACACAGACACGGGGAGAATGTGTAATCTCCAGACAGACACGGGGAGAATGTGTAATCTCCACACAGACACAAGGAGAATGTGTAATCTCCACACAGACACAGCGAGAATGTGTAATCCCACACAGACACGGGGAGAATGTTTAGTCTCCACACAGACACGGGGAGAATGTGTAATCTCCAGAAAGACACGGGGAGAATGTGTAATCCGCACACAGACATGGGGAGAATGTGTAATCTCCACACAGACACAGGGAGAATGTATAATCTCCACACAGACAGAGGGAGAATGTGTAATCTCCCCACAGACATGGGGAGAATGTGTAATCTTCACACAGACACAGGGAGAATGTGTAATCTTCACACAGACACAGGGAGAATGTGTAATCTCCACACAGACACGGGGACAATGTGTTATCTCCCCACAGACACGGGGAGAATGTATAATCTCCGCACAGACACGGGGAGAATGTGTAATCTCCACACAGACAGAGGGAGAATGTGTAATCTCGGCACAGACATGGGGAGAATGTGTAATCTTCACACAGACACAGGGAGAATGTGTAATCTTCACACAGACACAGGGATAGTGTGTAATCTCCACACGGACACGGGGAGAATGTGTAATCTCTGCAATGACACCGGGAGAATGTGTAATCTCCACACAGACACGGGGAGAATGTGTAATCTCTGCACAGACACAGGGAGAATGTATCATCTCCACACAGACACAGGGAGAATGTCTAATCTCTGCACAGACACAGGGAGAATGTATAATCTCCACGCAGACATGGAGAGAATGTATAATCTCCACACAGACACGGGGAGAATGTGTACTCTCCGCACAGACACGGGGAGAATGTGTAATCGCCACACAGACACGGGGCGAATGTGTAATCTCCACACAGACACGGGAAGAATGTGTAATCTCCCCACAGACACAGGGAAAATGTGTAATCTCCACACAGACACGGGGAGAATGTATCATCTCCACACGCACATGGGGAGAATGTGTTATCTCCACACAGACACAGGGAGAATGTGAAATCTCCGCAGACACAGGGAGAATGTGCAATCTCCACACAGACATAGGGAGAATGTGTAATCTCCAAACATACCCGGGGAGATTGTGTAATCTCCACACAGACACGGGGAGAACGTGTAACCTCCACACAGACACGGGGAGAATATGTAATCTCCACACAAACGCGGGGAGAATGTGTAATCTCCACACAGACACGGGGAGAATGTGTAATCTCTGCACAGACACGGGGAGAATGTGTCATCTCCACACAGACACAGGGAGAATGTGTAATCTCCACACAGACAAGGGGAGAATGTATAATCTCCACACAGACACGGGGAGAATGTGCAATCTCCACACAGACACAGGGAGAATGTATAATCTCCACACAGACACGGGGAGAGTGTATAATCTCCACACAAACACGGAGAGAATGTGTAATCTCCACACAGACACGAGGAGAATGTGTAATCTCCACACAGACACAGGGAGAATGTGTAATCCCCACACAGACATGGGGAGAATGTGTAATCTCAACACAGACACGGGGAGACCGTGCAATCTCCACACAGACACGGGGACAATGAATAATCTCCCCACAGACACGGGGAGAATGTATAATCTCTGCACAGACACGGGGAGAATGTGTAATCTCCACAGAGACACGGGGAGAATGTGAAACCTCCACACTGACACGGGAGAATGTGTAATCTCAACACAGACACGGGGAGAATGTGTAATCTCCACACAGACACGGGGAGAATGTGTAATCTCCACACAGACAGGGGGAGAATGTGTAATCTCTGCATAGACACAGGGAGAATGTGTAATCTCCACTCAGACACGGGGAGAATGTGTAATCTCCGCACAGACACAGGGAGAATGTGTAATCTCCACACAGACACAGGGAGAATGTGTAATCCCACACAGACACGGGGAGAATGTTTTGTCTCCACACAGACACGGGGAGAATGTGTAATCTCCAGACAGACACGGGGAGAATGTGTAATCTCCACACAGACACAAGGAGAATGTGTAATCTCCACACAGACACAGGGAGAATGTATAATCTCCACACAGACATGGGGAGAATGTGTAATCTCCACAAACACTGTGGGAGAATGTGTAATCCACACACAGACACGGGGAGAATGCGTAATCTCTGCACAGACACAGGGAGAATGTGTAATCTCCACACAGACATGGGGAGAATGTGTAATCTCTGCACAGAAACAGGGAGAATGTGTAATCCCCACACAGACACGGGGAGAATGTGTAACCTCCACACAGACACGGGGAGAATGTGTAATCTCCACACGCACATGGGGAGAATGTGTTATCTCCACACAGACACGGGGAGAATGTGTAATCTCCACACAGACACGGAGAGAATGTATAATCTCCACACAGACACGGGGAGAATGTGTTATCTCCACACAGACACGGAGAGAATGTATAATCTCCACACAGACATGGGGAGAATGTATAATCTCCGCACAGACACGGGGAGAATGTGTAATCTCCACACAGACACGGGGAGATTGTGTAACCTCCACACAGACACGGGGAGAATGTGTAATCTCCACACAGACACAGGGAGAATGTGTAATCTCCACACAGACATGGGGAGAATGTGTAATCTCCACACAGACACGGGGAGAATGTGCAATCTCTGCACAGACACAGGGAGAATGCGTAATCTCCACACAGACATGGGCAGAATGTGTAATCTCCACACAGACACAGGGAGAATGTATAATATCCACACAGACACGGGGAGAATGTGTAATCTCCACACAGACACAGGGAGAATGTATAATCTCCACACAGACACGGGGAGAAAGTGTAACCCCCACACAGACACAGGGAGAATGTGTAATCTCCACACAGACACGGGGAGAATGTTTAATCCCCACACAGACACGGGGAGAATGTGTAAACCCCACACAGACACGGGGAGAATCTGCAATCTCCGCAAAGACACGGGGAGAATGCGTAATCTCCACACAGACACGGGGAGACCGTGCAATCTCCACACAGACACGGGGACAATGAATAATCTCCCCACAGACACGGGGAGAATGTATAATCTCAACACAGACACAGGGAGAATGTTTAGTCTCCACACAGACAGAGGGAGAATGTGTAATCTCCACACAGACACGGGGAGAATGTGTAATCTCCACACAGACACAGGGAGAATGTGTAATCTCCACACATACACGGGGAGAATGTTTAGTCTCCACACAGACACGGGGAGAATGTGTAATCTCCACACAGACACGGGGAGAATGTGTAATCTCTACACAGACAAAGGGAGAATGTGTAATCCCCACACAGACACGGGGAGAATGTGTAATCCCCACACAGACACGGGGAGAATGTGTAATCTCCACACAGACACAAGGAGAATGTGTAATCTCCACACAGACACAGGGAGAATGTATAATCTCCACACAGACACAGGGAGAATGTGTAATTTCCACACAGACACGGGGAGAATGTGTGATCTCCACAAAGACTCTGGGAGAATGTGTAATCCACACACAGACACGGGGAGAATGTGTAATCTCTGCACAGACACAGGGAGAATGTGTAATCTCCACACAGACACGGGGAGAATGTGTAATCTCTGCACAGAAACAGGGAGAATGTGTAATCCCCACACAGACACGGGGAGAATGTGTAATCTCCACACAGACACGGGGAGAATGTGTAATCTCCACACAGACACGGGGAGAATGTGTAATCGCCACACAGACACGGGGAGAATGTGTTATCTCCACACAGACACGGAGAGAATGTATAATCTCCACACAGACACGGGGAGAATGTATAATCTCCGCACAGACATGGGGAGAATGTGTAATCGCCACACAGACATGGGGAGAATGTGTAATCTCCACACAGACACAGGGAAAATGTGTAATCTCCACACAGAGACAGGGAGAATGTATAATCTCCACACAGACATGGGGAGAATGTATCATCTCCACACGCACACGGGGAGAATGTGTTATCTCCACACAGACACAGGGAGAATGTGAAATCTCCACAGACACGGGGAGAATGTGTAACCTCCACACAGACACGGGGAGAATGTGTAATCTCTGCACAGACACGGGGAGAATGTGTAATCTCCACACAGACACGGGGAGAATGTGTAATCTCCACACAGACAAGGGGAGAATGTATAATCTCCACACAGACACGGGGAGAATGTGTAATCTCCACACAGACACGGGGAGAACGTGTAACCTCCACACAGACACGGGGAGAATGTGTAATCTCCGCACAAACACGGGGAGAATGTGTAATCTCCACACAGACACGGGGAGAATGTGTAATCTCTGCACAGACACGGGGAGAATGTGTCATCACCACACAGACACAGGGAGAATGTGTAATCTCCACACAGACAAGGGGAGAATGTATAATCTCCACACAGACACGGGGAGAATGTGTAATCTCCACACAGACACGGGGAGAATGTACAATCTCCACACAGACACGGGGAGAGTGTATAATCTCCACACAGACACGGGGAGAATGTGTAACCCCCACACAGACAGGGGGAGAATGTGTAATCCCCACACAGACACGGGGAGAATGTGTAATCTCAACACAGACACGGGGAGAATGTGTAATCTCCACACAGACTCGGGGAGAATCTGCAATCTCCGCAAAGACACAGCGAGAATGTGTAATCTCCATACAGACACAGGGAGAATGTGTAATCTCCACACAGACACGGGGACAATGTGTAATCTCCTCACAGACACGGGGAGTATGCGCAATCTCCACACAGACACGGGGACAATGTGTTATCTCCCCACAGACAACGGGGAGAATGTGTAATCTCCACACAGACACGGGGAGAATGTGCAATCTCCACACAGACACGTGGAGAATGTGTAATCTCCACATAGACACGGGGAGAACGTGTAAACTCCCCACAGACACGGGGAGAATGTATAATCTCCGCACAGACACGGGGAGAATGTGTAATCCCCACACAGACATGGGGACAATGTATAATCTCCACACAGACACGGGGATGATGAGTTATCTCTGCACAGACACAGGGAGAATGTGTAATCCCCACACAGACACGGGGAGAATGTGTAATCCCCACACAGACACAGGGAGAATGTGTAATCTCCGCACAGACACGGGGAGGATGTGTAATCTCCACACAGACATGGGGACAATGTGTAATCTCCCCACAGACACGGGGAGAATGTATAATCTCCGCACAGACATGGCGAGTACGCGCAATCTTCACACAGACACGGGAAGAATGTGTAATCTCCACAGACACGGGGAGAATGTGTAATCCGCACACAGACATGGGGAGAATGTGTAATCTCCACACAGACACGGGGAGAATGTGTAATCTCCACACAGACACAGGGAGAATGTATAATCTCCACACAGACACAGGGAGAATGTGAAATCTCCACAGACACGGGGTGAATGTGTAATCACCACACAGACAGGGGGAGAATGTGTAATCTCTGCATAGACACGGGGAGAATGTATAATCTCCACACAGACACGGGGAGAATGTGTAATCTCCGCACAGACACAGGGAGAATGTGTAATCTCCACACAGACACGGGGAGAATGTATAATCTCCACACAGACACGGGGAGAATGTGTAATCTCCAAACAGACACAGGGAGAATGTATAATCTCCACACAGACACAGGGAGAATGTGTAATCTCCCCACAGACATGGGGAGAATGTGTAATCTTCACACAGACACAGGGAGAATGTGTAATCTCTGCATAGACACAGGGAGAATGTGTAATCTCCACACAGACACGGGGAGAATGTGTAATCTCCGCACAGACACAGGGAGAATGTGTAATCTCCACACAGACACGGGGAGAATGTATAATCTCCACACAGACACGGGGAGAATGTGTAATCTCCACACAGACACAGGGAGAATGTATAATCTCCACACAGACACAGGGAGAATGTGAAATCTCCACAGACACGGGGTGAATGTGTAATCACCACACAGACAGGGGGAGAATGTGTAATCTCTGCATAGACACGGGGAGAATGTATAATCTCCACACAGACACGGGGAGAATGTGTAATCTCCGCACAGACACAGGGAGAATGTGTAATCTCCACACAGACACGGGGAGAATGTGTAATCTCCACACAGACAAGGGGAGAATGTGTAATCTCCACATAGACACAGGGAGAATGAATAATCTCCACACAGAAAAGGGGAGAATGTGTAATCTCCACATAGACACAGGGAGAATGTGAAATCTCCACAGACACGGGGAGAATGTGTAATCACCACACAGACACAGGGAGAATGTGTAATCTCCACACAGACACGGGGAGAATGTGTAATCTCCACACAGACACGGGGAGAATGTGCAATCTCTGCACAGACACAGGGAGAATGCGTAATCTCCACACAGACACGGGGCGAATGTGTAATCTCCACACAGACACGGGAAGAATGTGTAATCTCCCCACAGACACAGGGAAAATGTGTAATCTCCACACAGACACGGGGTGAATGTGTAATCACCACACAGACACAGGGAGAATGTGTAATCTCCACACAGACATGGGCAGAATGTGTAATCTCTGCACAGACACAGGGAGAATGTGTAATATCCACACAGACACGGGGAGAATGTATAATCTCCACATAGACACTGGGAGAATGTGTAATCTCTGCACAGAAACAGGGAGAATGTGTAATCGCCACACAGACATGGGGAGAATGTGTAATCTCCACACAGACACAGGGAGAATGTGTAATCTCAACACAGACACGGGGAGAATGTATAATCTTCACATAGACACGGGGAGAATGTGTAATCTGTGCACAGAAACAGGGAGAAAGTGTAATCTCCACACAGACACGGGGAGAATGTGTAATCTCCACACAGACAGGGGGAGAATGTGTAATCTCTGCATAGACACAGGGAGAATGTGTAATCTCCACTCAGACACGGGGAGAATGTGTAATCTCCGCACAGACACAGGGAGAATGTGTAATCTCCACACAGACACAGGGAGAATGTGTAATCCCACACAGACACGGGGAGAATGTTTAGTCTCCACACAGACACGGGGAGAATGTGTAATCTCCAGAAAGACACGGGGAGAATGTGTAATCCGCACACAGACATGGGGAGAATGTGTAATCTCCACACAGACACAGGGAGAATGTATAATCTCCACACAGACAGAGGGAGAATGTGTAATCTCCCCACACACATGGGGAGAATGTGTAATCTTCACACAGACACAGGGAGAATGTGTAATCTTCACACAGACACAGGGAGAATGTGTAATCTCCACACAGACACGGGGACAATGTGTTATCTCCCCACAGACACGGGGAGAATGTATAATCTCCGCACAGACACGGGGAGAATGTGTAATCTCCACACAGACAGAGGGAGAATGTGTAATCTCGGCACAGACATGGGGAGAATGTGTAATCTTCACACAGACACAGGGAGAATGTGTAATCTTCACACAGACACAGGGATAGTGTGTAATCTCCACACAGACACGGGGAGAATGTGTAATCTCTGCAATGACACCGGGAGAATGTGTAATCTCCACACAGACACGGGGAGAATGTGTAATCTCTGCACAGACACAGGGAGAATGTATCATCTCCACACAGACACAGGGAGAATGTCTAATCTCTGCACAGACACAGGGAGAATGTATAATCTCCACGCAGACATGGAGAGAATGTATAATCTCCACACAGACACGGGGAGAATGTGTACTCTCCGCACAGACACGGGGAGAATGTGTAATCGCCCCACAGACACGGGGCGAATGTGTAATCTCCACACAGACACGGGAAGAATGTGTAATCTCCCCACAGACACAGGGAAAATGTGTAATCTCCACACAGACACGGGGAGAATGTATCATCTCCACACGCACATGGGGAGAATGTGTTATCTCCACACAGACACAGGGAGAATGTGAAATCTCCGCAGACACAGGGAGAATGTGCAATCTCCACACAGACATAGGGAGAATGTGTAATCTCCAAACATACCCGGGGAGATTGTGTAATCTCCACACAGACACGGGGAGAACGTGTAACCTCCACACAGACACGGGGAGAATATGTAATCTCCGCACAAACGCGGGGAGAATGTGTAATCTCCACACAGACACGGGGAGAATGTGTAATCTCTGCACAGACACGGGGAGAATGTGTCATCTCCACACAGACACAGGGAGAATGTGTAATCTCCACACAGACAAGGGGAGAATGTATAATCTCCACACAGACACGGGGAGAATGTGCAATCTCCACACAGACACAGGGAGAATGTATAATCTCCACACAGACACGGGGAGAGTGTATAATCTCCACACAAACACGGAGAGAATGTGTAATCTCCACACAGACACGAGGAGAATGTGTAATCTCCACACAGACACAGGGAGAATGTGTAATCCCCACACAGACATGGGGAGAATGTGTAATCTCAACACAGACACGGGGAGAATGTGTAATCTCCACACAGACTCGGGGAGAATCTGCAATCTCCGCAAAGACACAGCGAGAATGTGTAATCTCCACACAGACACGGGGACAATGTGTAATCTCCCCACAGACACGGGGAGAATGTGTAATCTCCCCACAGACACGGGGAGAATGTATAATCTCCGCACAGTCACGGGGAGAATGTGTAATCTCCAATCAGACAACGGGGAGAATGTGTAATCTCCACACAGACACGGGGGAATGTGTAATCTCCCCACAGACACAGGGGGAATGTATAATCTCCGCACAGTCACGGGGAGAATGTGTAATCTCCACACAGACACAGGGAGAATGTATAATCTACGCACAGGCACAGGGAGAATGTGTAATCTATGCACAGACACAGAGAGAATGTGTAATCCCCACACAGACACGGGGAGAATGTGTTATCTCCACACAGACAACGGGGAGAATGTGTAATCTCCACACAGACACAGGGAGAATGTGTAATCTCCACACAGACACAGGGAGAATGTGTAATCCCCACACAGACACGGGGAGAATGTGTTATCTCCACACAGACAACGGGGAGAATGTGTAATCTCCACACAGACACGGGGACAATGTGTAATCTCCCCACAGACACGGGGAGAATGAGTAATCTCCACACAGACACGGGGAGAATGTGTAATCCCCACACAGACACAGGGAGAATGAGTAATCTCCACACAGACACGGGGAGAATGTGTTATCTCCACACAGACACGGGGAGAATGTATAATCTGCACACAGACACGGGGAGAATGTGTAATCTCCACACAGACACGGGGAGAATGTGTAATACCAACACAGACACGGGGAGAATGTTTAGTCTAAACACAGACACGGGGAGAATGTGTAATCTCTCCACAGACATGGAGAGAATGTGTAATCTCCACTCAGACACAGGGAAAATTTGTAATCTCCACACAGACACGGGGAGAATGTGTAATCTCCACACAGATATGGGGAGAATATGTAATCTCCACACAGACACAGGGACAATGTGTAATCTCCACACAGACACTGGGAGAATGTGTAACCTCGACAAAGACACAGGGAGAATGTGTAATCTCCGCACAAACAGGGGGAGTATGTATAATCTCCACACAGACACGGGGAGAATGTGTAATCTCCACACAGGCACGGGGAGAATGTGTAACCCGCACACAGGAATGGGGAGAATGTGTAATCTCCACACAGACACGGGGAGAATGGCTAACACTGACACAGACACGGGGAGAATGTGTAACCCTCACACAGACACGGGGAGAATGTGTAATCTCCACACAGACTCGGGGAGAATGTGTAATCTCTGCACAGACACGGGGAGAATGTATAATCTCCACACAGACACAGGGAGAATGTGTAATCTCCGCATAGACACGGGGAGAATGTATAATCTCCACACAGACACAGGGAGAATGTATAATCTCCACATAGATACGGAGAGAATGTATAATCTCCACACAGACACAGGGAGAATGTATAATCTCCACACAGACACGGGGGGAATGTATAATCTCCGCACAGACACAGGGAGAATATGTAATCTCCACACAGACACAGGGAGAATGTATAATCTCCACATAGACATGGAGAGAATGTATAATCTCCACACAGACACGGGGAGAATGTGTAATCACCACACAGACACAGGGAGAATGTGTAATCTCCACACAGACTCAAGGATAATGTGTTATCTCCACACAGACACGGGGAGAATGTGTAATCTCCACACAGACACAGGGAGAATGTGTAATCTCCACACAGACACAGGGAGAATGTGTAATCTCCGCTCAGACTCGAGGAGAATGTGTTATCTCCACACAGACACGGGGAGAATGTGTAATCTCCACACAGACTCGGGGAGAATGTGTAATTTGTGCACAGACACAGGGAGAATGTGTAATCTCCACACAGGCACGGGGGGAATGTATAATCTCCGCACAGACACGGGGAGAATGTGTAATCTGTGCACAGAAACAGGGAGAAAGTGTAATCTCCACACAGACATGGGGAGAATGTGTAATCTCCACACAGACACGGGGAGAATCTGTAATCTCCACACAGACACAGGGCACAGACACAAGGAGAATGCATAATCTCCACACAGACACGGGGAGAATGTATCATCTCCACACAGACACGGGGAGAATGTGTTATCCACACACAGATACGGGGAGAATTGATAAACTCCGCACAGTCACGGGGAGAATGTGTAACCTCCACACAGACACGGGGAGAATGTGTAATCTCCACACAGACACGGGGAGAATGTGTAATCTCCACACAGATATGGGGAGAATTGATAAACTCCGCACAGTCACGGGGAGAATGTGTAATCTCCACACAGACACGGGGAGAATGTGTAATCTCCACACAGACACGGGGAGAATGTGTAATCTCCACACAGATACGGGGAGAATTGATAAACTCCGCACAGTCACGGGGAGAATGTGTAACCTCCACACAGACACGGGGAGAATGTATAATCTCCGCACAGACACGGGGAGAATGTGTAATCTCCACACAGACACGGGGAGAATGTGTAATCTCCCCACAGACACGGGGAGAATGTGTAATCTCCCCACAGACACAGGGAGAATGTATAATCTCCACACAGACATGGGGAGAATGTATCATCACCACAAGCACACGGTGAGAATGTGTAATCTCCACACAGACACAGGGAGAATGTGCAATCTCCACACAGACACAGGGAGAATGTGTAATCTCCACACAGACACGGGGTGAATGTGTAATCTCCACACAGACACGGGGAGAATGTGTAATCTCCACACAGACACGGGGAGAACGTGTAACCTCCACACAGACACGGGCAGAATGTGTACTCTCTGCACAGACACGGGGAGAATGTGTAATCTCCACACAGACATGGGAAGAATGTGTAATCTCTGCACAGACACAGGGAGAATGTGCAATCCCCACACAGACACGGGGAGAATGTACAATCTCTCCACACAGACAAGGGGAGAATGTATAATCTTCATACAGACGCTGGGAGAATGTATAATCTCTCCACACAGACAAGGGGAGAATGTGTAATCTCGACACAGACTCGGAGAATCTGCAATCTCCGCAAAGACACAGGGAGAGTGTGTAATCTCCACACAGACACGGGGACAATGTGTAATCTCCCCACAGACACGGGGAGAATTGATAAACTCCGCACAGTCACGGGGAGAATGTGTAATCTCCGCACAGACACGGGGAGAATGTGTAATCTCCACACAGACACGGGGAGAATGTGTAATCTCCACACCGACACGGGGAGAATGTGGAACCCCCACAAAGACAGAGGGAGAATGCATAATCTCCACACAGACACGGGGAGAATGTGTAATCTCCGCACAGACACGGGGAGAATGTGTAATCTCCACACAGACATGGGGAGAATGTGTAATCTCCACACCGACACGGGGAGAATGTGGAACCCCCACAAAGACAGAGGGAGAATGCATAATCTCCACACAGACACGGGGAGAATGTGTAACCTCCACACAGACACGGGGAGAATGTGTAATCTCTGCACAGACATGGGAAGATTGTGTAATCCTTACACAGACACGTGGAAAATGTGTAATCTCCACACAGACACAGGGAGAATGCAAATTTTCCACACAGACAAGGGGAGAATGTGCAATCTCGACACAGACACGGGGAGAATGATAATCTCCGCACAGACACGGGGAGAATGTGTAATCTCCAGACAGAGACAGGGAGAATGTGTAATCTCCACACAGACACGGGGAGTATGTATAATCTCCACACAGAAATGGGGAGAATGTGTAATCTCCACACAGACACGGGGAGAATGTGTAATCTCCACACAGACACGGGGAGAATGTATAATCTCCACACAGAAATGGGGAGAATGTGTAATCTCCACACAGACACGGGGAGAATGTGTAATCTCCACACAGACACGGGGAGAATGTATAATCTCCACACAGACATGGGGAGAATGTGTAATCTCCACATAGACACAGGGAGAATGTGCACTGTCCACAGAGACATGGGGAGAATGCGTAATCTCCGCACAGACACGGGGAGAATGTATAACCTCCACACAGAAATGGGGAGAATGTGTAATCTCCACACAGACACAGGGAGAATGTGTAATCTCCACACAGACACGGGGAGAATGTATAACCTCCACAAAGACACGGGGAGAATGTGTAATCTCACACCGACACGGGGAGAATGTGTAACCCCCACAAAGACAGAGGGAGAATGTGTAATCTCCACACAGACACGGGGAGAATGTGTAATCTCCACACAGACACGGGGAGAATGTGTAATCATCGCACAGACACAGTGAGAATGTGCAATCTCACACCGACACAGGGGGAATGTGAAACCCACACACAGACAGAGGGAGAATGCATAATCTCCACACAGACACGGGGAGAATGTGTAACCTCCATACAGACATGGTGAGAATGTGTATTCTCCGCACAGATACAGGGAGAATGTGTAATCACCGCACAGACACGGGGAGAATGTGTAATCTCCACACAGATACAGGGAGAATGTGTAATCTCCACACAGACACGGGGGGAATGTGCAACCCCCACACAGACACGGGGAGAATGTGTAATCTCCACACAGACACGGGGAGAATGTGCAACCCCCACACAGACACGGGGAGAATGTGTAATCTCCAAACAGACACAGGGAGAATATGTAACCCCCACACAGACACGTGGAAAATGTGTAATCTCCACACAGACACAGGGAGAATGTGTAACCCTCACACAGACACGGGGAGAATGTGTAATCTCCACACAGACTCGGGGAGAATGTGTAACCCTCACACAGACACAGGGAAAATGTATAATCTCCACATAGACACGGGGAGAATGTATAATCTCCACACAGACACAGGGAGAATGTATAATCTCCATACAGACTCAAGGAGAATGTGTTATCTCCACACAGACACAGGGAGAATATGTAATCTCTACACAGACACAGGGAGAATGTATAATCTCCACATAGACACGGAGAGAATGTATAATCTCCACACAGACTCAAGGAGAATGTGTAATCACCACACAGACACAGGGAGAATGTGTAATCTCCACACAGACTCAAGGAGAATGTGTTATCTCCACACAGACACGGGGAGAATGTATAATCTCCACACAGACACAGGGAGAATGTGTAATCTCCACACAGACACAGGGAGAATGTGTAATCTCCGCTCAGACTCGAGGAGAATGTGTTATCTCCACACAGACACGGGGAGAATGTGTAATCTCCACACAGACTCGGGGAGAATGTGTAATTTGTGCACAGACACAGGGAGAATGTGTAATCTCAACACAGACACGGGGAGAATGTATAATCTCCGCACAGACACGGGGAGAATGTGTAATCTGTGCACAGAAACAGGGAGAAAGTGTAATCTCCACACAGACATGGGGAGAATGTGTAATCTCCACACAGACACGGGGAGAATCTGTAATCTCCACACAGACACAGGGCACAGACACAAGGAGAATGCATAATCTCCACACAGACACGGGGAGAATGTATCATCTCCACACAGACACGGGGAGAATGTGTTATCCACACACAGATACAGGGAGAATATATAATCTCCACACAGACACAGGGAGAATGTGAAATCTCCACAGACACGGGGAGAATGTGTAATCTCCACACAGATACGGGGAGAATTGATAAACTCCGCACAGTCACGGGGAGAATGCGTAACCTCCACACAGACACGGGGAGAATGTATAATCTCCGCACAGACACGGGGAGAATGTGTAATCTCCACACAGACACGGGGAGAATGTGTAATCTCCCCACAGACATGGGGAGAATGTGTAATCTCCCCAAAGACACAGGGAGAATGTATAATCTCCACACAGACATGGGGAGAATGTATCATCACCACAAGCACACGGGGAGAATGTGTTATCTCCACACAGACACAGGGAGAATGTGCAATCTCCACACAGACACAGGAAGAATGTGCAATCTCCACACAGACACAGGGAGAATGTGTAATCTCCACACAGACACGGGGAGAATGTGTAATCTCCACACAGACACGGGGAGAATGTGTAATCTCCACACAGACACGGGGAGAACGTGTAACCTCCACACAGACACGGGCAGAATGTGTACTCTCTGCACAGACACGGGGAGAATGTGTAATCTCCACACAGACACTGGGAGAATGTGTAACCTCGACAAAGACACAGGGAGAATGTGTAATCTCCGCACAAACAGGGGGAGTATGTATAATCTCCACACAGACACGGGGAGAATGTGTAATCTCCACACAGGCACGGGGAGAATGTGTAACCCGCACACAGGAATGGGGAGAATGTGTAATCTCCACACAGACACGGGGAGAATGGCTAACACTGACACAGACACGGGGAGAATGTGTAACCCTCACACAGACACGGGGAGAATGTGTAATCTCCACACAGACTCGGGGAGAATGTGTAATCTCTGCACAGACACGGGGAGAATGTATAATCTCCACACAGACACAGGGAGAATGTGTAATCTCCGCATAGACACGGGGAGAATGTATAATCTCCACACAGACACAGGGAGAATGTATAATCTCCACATAGATACGGAGAGAATGTATAATCTCCACACAGACACAGGGAGAATGTATAATCTCCACACAGACACGGGGGGAATGTATAATCTCCGCACAGACACAGGGAGAATATGTAATCTCCACACAGACACAGGGAGAATGTATAATCTCCACATAGACATGGAGAAAATGTATAATCTCCACACAGACACGGGGAGAATGTGTAATCACCACACAGACACAGGGAGAATGTGTAATCTCCACACAGACTCAAGGATAATGTGTTATCTCCACACAGACACGGGGAGAATGTGTAATCTCCACACAGACACAGGGAGAATGTGTAATCTCCACACAGACACAGGGAGAATGTGTAATCTCCGCTCAGACTCGAGGAGAATGTGTTATCTCCACACAGACACGGGGAGAATGTGTAATCTCCACACAGACTCGGGGAGAATGTGTAATTTGTGCACAGACACAGGGAGAATGTGTAATCTCCACACAGGCACGGGGGGAATGTATAATCTCCGCACAGACACGGGGAGAATGTGTAATCTGTGCACAGAAACAGGGAGAAAGTGTAATCTCCACACAGACATGGGGAGAATGTGTAATCTCCACACAGACACGGGGAGAATCTGTAATCTCCACACAGACACAGGGCACAGACACAAGGAGAATGCATAATCTCCACACAGACACGGGGAGAATGTATCATCTCCACACAGACACGGGGAGAATGTGTTATCCACACACAGATACGGGGAGAATTGATAAACTCCGCACAGTCACGGGGAGAATGTGTAACCTCCACACAGACACGGGGAGAATGTGTAATCTCCACACAGACACGGGGAGAATGTGTAATCTCCACACAGATATGGGGAGAATTGATAAACTCCGCACAGTCACGGGGAGAATGTGTAATCTCCACACAGACACGGGGAGAATGTGTAATCTCCACACAGACACGGGGAGAATGTGTAATCTCCACACAGATACGGGGAGAATTGATAAACTCCGCACAGTCACGGGGAGAATGTGTAACCTCCACACAGACACGGGGAGAATGTATAATCTCCGCACAGACACGGGGAGAATGTGTAATCTCCACACAGACACGGGGAGAATGTGTAATCTCCCCACAGACACGGGGAGAATGTGTAATCTCCCCACAGACACAGGGAGAATGTATAATCTCCACACAGACATGGGGAGAATGTATCATCACCACAAGCACACGGTGAGAATGTGTAATCTCCACACAGACACAGGGAGAATGTGCAATCTCCACACAGACACAGGGAGAATGTGTAATCTCCACACAGACACGGGGTGAATGTGTAATCTCCACACAGACACGGGGAGAATGTGTAATCTCCACACAGACACGGGGAGAACGTGTAACCTCCACACAGACACGGGCAGAATGTGTACTCTCTGCACAGACACGGGGAGAATGTGTAATCTCCACACAGACATGGGAAGAATGTGTAATCTCTGCACAGACACAGGGAGAATGTGCAATCCCCACACAGACACGGGGAGAATGTACAATCTCTCCACACAGACAAGGGGAGAATGTATAATCTTCATACAGACGCTGGGAGAATGTATAATCTCTCCACACAGACAAGGGGAGAATGTGTAATCTCGACACAGACTCGGAGAATCTGCAATCTCCGCAAAGACACAGGGAGAGTGTGTAATCTCCACACAGACACGGGGACAATGTGTAATCTCCCCACAGACACGGGGAGAATTGATAAACTCCGCACAGTCACGGGGAGAATGTGTAATCTCCGCACAGACACGGGGAGAATGTGTAATCTCCACACAGACACGGGGAGAATGTGTAATCTCCACACCGACACGGGGAGAATGTGGAACCCCCACAAAGACAGAGGGAGAATGCATAATCTCCACACAGACACGGGGAGAATGTGTAATCTCCGCACAGACACGGGGAGAATGTGTAATCTCCACACAGACATGGGGAGAATGTGTAATCTCCACACCGACACGGGGAGAATGTGGAACCCCCACAAAGACAGAGGGAGAATGCATAATCTCCACACAGACACGGGGAGAATGTGTAACCTCCACACAGACACGGGGAGAATGTGTAATCTCTGCACAGACATGGGAAGATTGTGTAATCCTTACACAGACACGTGGAAAATGTGTAATCTCCACACAGACACAGGGAGAATGCAAATTTTCCACACAGACAAGGGGAGAATGTGCAATCTCGACACAGACACGGGGAGAATGATAATCTCCGCACAGACACGGGGAGAATGTGTAATCTCCAGACAGAGACAGGGAGAATGTGTAATCTCCACACAGACACGGGGAGTATGTATAATCTCCACACAGAAATGGGGAGAATGTGTAATCTCCACACAGACACGGGGAGAATGTGTAATCTCCACACAGACACGGGGAGAATGTATAATCTCCACACAGAAATGGGGAGAATGTGTAATCTCCACACAGACACGGGGAGAATGTGTAATCTCCACACAGACACGGGGAGAATGTATAATCTCCACACAGACATGGGGAGAATGTGTAATCTCCACATAGACACAGGGAGAATGTGCACTGTCCACAGAGACATGGGGAGAATGCGTAATCTCCGCACAGACACGGGGAGAATGTATAACCTCCACACAGAAATGGGGAGAATGTGTAATCTCCACACAGACACGGGGAGAATGTGTAATCTCCACACAGACACGGGGAGAATGTATAACCTCCACAAAGACACGGGGAGAATGTGTAATCTCACACCGACACGGGGAGAATGTGTAACCCCCACAAAGACAGAGGGAGAATGTGTAATCTCCACACAGACACGGGGAGAATGTGTAATCTCCACACAGACACGGGGAGAATGTGTAATCATCGCACAGACACAGTGAGAATGTGCAATCTCACACCGACACAGGGGGAATGTGAAACCCACACACAGACAGAGGGAGAATGCATAATCTCCACACAGACACGGGGAGAATGTGTAACCTCCATACAGACATGGTGAGAATGTGTATTCTCCGCACAGATACAGGGAGAATGTGTAATCACCGCACAGACACGGGGAGAATGTGTAATCTCCACACAGATACAGGGAGAATGTGTAATCTCCACACAGACACGGGGGGAATGTGCAACCCCCACACAGACACGGGGAGAATGTGTAATCTCCACACAGACACGGGGAGAATGTGCAACCCCCACACAGACACGGGGAGAATGTGTAATCTCCAAACAGACACAGGGAGAATATGTAACCCCCACACAGACACGTGGAAAATGTGTAATCTCCACACAGACACAGGGAGAATGTGTAACCCTCACACAGACACGGGGAGAATGTGTAATCTCCACACAGACTCGGGGAGAATGTGTAACCCTCACACAGACACAGGGAAAATGTATAATCTCCACATAGACACGGGGAGAATGTATAATCTCCACACAGACACAGGGAGAATGTATAATCTCCATACAGACTCAAGGAGAATGTGTTATCTCCACACAGACACAGGGAGAATATGTAATCTCTACACAGACACAGGGAGAATGTATAATCTCCACATAGACACGGAGAGAATGTATAATCTCCACACAGACTCAAGGAGAATGTGTAATCACCACACAGACACAGGGAGAATGTGTAATCTCCACACAGACTCAAGGAGAATGTGTTATCTCCACACAGACACGGGGAGAATGTATAATCTCCACACAGACACAGGGAGAATGTGTAATCTCCACACAGACACAGGGAGAATGTGTAATCTCCGCTCAGACTCGAGGAGAATGTGTTATCTCCACACAGACACGGGGAGAATGTGTAATCTCCACACAGACTCGGGGAGAATGTGTAATTTGTGCACAGACACAGGGAGAATGTGTAATCTCAACACAGACACGGGGAGAATGTATAATCTCCGCACAGACACGGGGAGAATGTGTAATCTGTGCACAGAAACAGGGAGAAAGTGTAATCTCCACACAGACATGGGGAGAATGTGTAATCTCCACACAGACACGGGGAGAATCTGTAATCTCCACACAGACACAGGGCACAGACACAAGGAGAATGCATAATCTCCACACAGACACGGGGAGAATGTATCATCTCCACACAGACACGGGGAGAATGTGTTATCCACACACAGATACAGGGAGAATATATAATCTCCACACAGACACAGGGAGAATGTGAAATCTCCACAGACACGGGGAGAATGTGTAATCTCCACACAGATACGGGGAGAATTGATAAACTCCGCACAGTCACGGGGAGAATGCGTAACCTCCACACAGACACGGGGAGAATGTATAATCTCCGCACAGACACGGGGAGAATGTGTAATCTCCACACAGACACGGGGAGAATGTGTAATCTCCCCACAGACATGGGGAGAATGTGTAATCTCCCCAAAGACACAGGGAGAATGTATAATCTCCACACAGACATGGGGAGAATGTATCATCACCACAAGCACACGGGGAGAATGTGTTATCTCCACACAGACACAGGGAGAATGTGCAATCTCCACACAGACACAGGAAGAATGTGCAATCTCCACACAGACACAGGGAGAATGTGTAATCTCCACACAGACACGGGGAGAATGTGTAATCTCCACACAGACACGGGGAGAATGTGTAATCTCCACACAGACACGGGGAGAACGTGTAACCTCCACACAGACACGGGCAGAATGTGTACTCTCTGCACAGACACGGGGAGAATGTGTAATCTCCACACAGACATGGGAAGAATGTGTAATCTCTGCACAGACACAGGGAGAATGTGCAATCCCCACACAGACACGGGGAGAATGTATAATCTCTCCACACAGACAAGGGGAGAATGTATAATCTTCATACAGACGCTGGGAGAATGTATAATCTCTCCACACAGACAAGGGGAGAATGTGTAATCTCGACACAGACTCGGAGAATCTGCAATCTCCGCAAAGACACAGGGAGAGTGTGTAATCTCCACACAGACACGGGGACAATGTGTAATCTCCCCACAGACACGGGGAGAATTGATAAACGCCGCACAGTCACGGGGAGAATGCGTAATCTCCGCACAGACACGGGGAGAATGTGTAATCTCCACACAGACACGGGGAGAATGTGTAATCTCCGCAAAGACACAGGGAGAGTGTGTAATCTCCACACAGACATGGGGACAATGTGTAATCTCCCCACAGACACGGGGAGAATTGATAAACTCCGCACAGTCACGGGGAGAATGTGTACTCTCCGCACAGACACGGGGAGAATGTGTAATCTCCACACAGACACGGGGAGAATGTGTAATCTCCACACCGACACGGGGAGAATGCGGAACCCCCACAAAGACAGAGGGAGAATGCATAATCTCCACACAGACACGGGGAGAATGTGTAATCTCCGCACAGACACGGGGAGAATGTGTAATCTCCACACAGACACGGGGAGAATGTGTAATCTCCACACCGACACGGGGAGAATGTGGAACCCCCACAAAGACAGAGGGAGAATGCATAATCTCCACACAGACACGGGGAGAATGTGTAACCTCCACACAGACACGGGGAGAATGTGTAATCTCTGCACAGACACGGGAAGATTGTGTAATCCTTACACAGACACGGGGACAATGTGTATTCTTTGCACAGACACGGGGAGAATGTGTAATCTCCACACAGACACGGGGAGAATGTGTAATCTCCGCACAGACACAGGGAGAATGTGTAATCACCACACAGACACGGGGAGAATGTGTAATCTCTGCACAGACACAATGAGAATGTATAATCTCCGCACAGACACGGGGAGAATGTGTAATCCCCACACAGATACGGGGAGAATGTGTAATCTCCACACAGACAAGGGGAGAATGTGTAATCTCCGCACAAACAAGGGGAGGATGTGTAATCTCCGCACAGACACGGGGAGAATGTGCAATCCCCACACAGACACGGGGAGAATGTGTAATCTCCAAACAGACAGAGGGAGAATGGGTAATCTCCACACAGACACGGGGAGAATGTGTAATCTCCACACAGATACAGGGAGAATGTGTAATCTCCACACAGACACGGGGAGAATGTGCAACCCCCACACAGACACGGGGAGAATGTGTAATCTCCACACAGACACGGGGAGAATGTGCAACCCCCACACAGACACGGGGAGAATGTGTAATCTCCAAACAGACAGAGGGAGAATGTGTAATCTCCACACAGACACGGGGAGAATGTGTAATCTCCACACAGATACAGGGAGAATGTGTAATCTCCACACAGACACGGGGAGAATGTGCAACCCCCACACAGACACGTGGAGAATGTGTAATCTCCACACAGACACAGGAAGAATGTGTCATCTCCACACAGACACGTGGAAAATGTGTAATCTCCACACAGACACAGGGAGAATGTAAATTTTCCACACAGACAAGGGGAGAATGTGCAATCTCGACACAGACACGGGGAGAATGATAATCTCCGCACAGACACGGGGAGAATGTGTAATCTCCACACAGATACAGGGAGAATGTGTAATCTCCACACAGACACGGGGAGTATGTATAATCTCCACACAGAAATGGGGAGAATGTGTAATCTCCACACAGACACGGGGAGAATGTGCAGTCTCCACATAGACATGGGGAGAATGCGTAATCTCCGCACAGACACGGGGAGAATGTATAATCTCCACACAGAAATGGGGAGAATGTGTAATCTCCACACAGACACGGGGAGAATGTGTAATCTCCACACAGACACGGGGAGAATGTATAATCTCCACACAGACATGGGGAGAATGTGTAATCTCCACAGAGACACGGGGAGAATGTGCAGTCTCCACAGAGACATGGGGAGAATGCGTAATCTCCGCACAGACACGGGGAGAATGTATAACCTCCACACAGAAATGGGGAGAATGTGTAATCTCCACACAGACACGGGGAGAATGTGTAATCTCCACACAGACACGGGGAGAATGTGTCATCTCACACCGACACGGGGAGAATGTGTAACCCCCACAAAGACAGAGGTAGAATGTGTAATCTCCACACAGACACGGGGAGAATGTGTAATCATCGCACAGACACAGTGAGAATGTGCAATCTCACACCGACACAGGGGGAATGTGAAACCCACACACAGACAGAGGGAGAATGCATAATCTCCACACAGACACGGGGAGAATGTGTAACCTCCATACAGACATGGTGAGAATGTGTATTCTCCGCACAGACACAGGGAGAATGTGTAATCACCGCACAGTCACGGGGAGATTGTATAATCTCCACACAGAAATGGGGAGAATGTGTAATCCTCACACAGACATGGGGCGAATGTGTTATCTCCACACAGACAAGGGGAGAATGTGTAATCTCCGCACAGACACGGGGAGAATGTATAATTTCCACACAGAAATGGGGAGAATGTGTGATCTCCACGCAGACATGGGGGGAATGTGTAATCTCCGCACAGACGCGGGGAGAATGTATAATCTCCACACCGAAATGGGGAGAATGTGTAATCTCCACACAGACACGGGGAGAATGTGTAATCTCCACACAGACACGGGGAGAATGTGTAACCCCCACACAGACACGGGGAGAATGTGTTATCTCCACACAGACACAGGAAGAATGTGTAATCTCCACACAGACACGTGGAGAATGTATAATCTCCACACAGACACAGGGAGAATGTATAATCTCCACACAGACACGGGGAGAATGTGTAATCTCCACACAGACACGTGGAGAATGTGTAATCTCCACACAGACACAGGGAGAATGTAAATTTTCCACACAGACATGGGGAGAATATGTAATCTCCACACAGACACAGGGAGAATGTAAATTTTCCACACAGACATGGGGAGAATGTGTAATCACTACACATACACTGGAAGAATGTGCAATCTCGACACAGACACGGGGAGAATGTTAATCTCCACACAGACATGGGGAGAATGTGCAGTCTCCACACAGATATGGGGAGAATGCGTAATCTCCGCACAGACACAGGGAGAATTTATAATCTCCACACAGACACGGGGAGAATGTGTAATTTCCACACAGACACGGGCAGAATGTGTAATCTCTGCACAGACACGGGGAGATTGTGTAATCCTTACACAGACACGGGGACAATATGTATTCTTTGCACAGACACGGGGAGAATGTGTAATCTCCGCAAAGACATGGGGAGAATGTGTAATCTCCGCACAGACACGGGGAGAATGTTTACTCTCCACACAGACACAGGGAGAATGTGTTATCTCCACACAGACACAGGAAGAATGTGTATACCCACACAGACACGGGGACAATGTGTAATCTCCACACAGACACAGGGAGAATGTGTAATCTCCACACAGACATGGGGAGAATGTGTAATCCCCACAAAGACAGAGGGAGTATGTGTAATCTCCACACAGACACGGGCAGAATGTGTAATCTCTGCAAAGACACGGGGAGATTGTGTAATCCTTACACAGACACGGGGACAATATGTATTCTTTGCACAGACACGGGGAGAATGTGTAATCTCCGCAAAGACATGGGGAGAATGTGTAATCTCCGCACAGACACGGGGAGAATGTTTAATCTCCACACAGACACAGGGAGAATGTGTTATCTCCACACAGACACAGGAAGAATGTGTATACCCACACAGACACAGGGAGAATGTGTAATCTCCACACAGACATGTGGAGAATGTGTAATCCCCACACAGACACGGGGAGAATATGTAATCTCCACACAGACACAGGGAGAATGTGTAATCCCCACACAGACACGGGGAGAGTGTAAATTTTCAACACTGACAAGGGGAGAATGTGCAATCTCGACACAGACACGGGGAGAATGTTAATCTCCGCACAGACACGGGGAGAATGTGTAATCTCCACACAGACATGGGGAGAATGTGCAGTCTCCACAGAGACATGGGGATAATGTGTAATCTCCGCACAGACACGGGGAGAATGTGTAATCTCCACACAGACACGGGGAGTATGTATAATCTCCACACAGACATGGGGAGAATGTGTAATCTCCACACAGACACGGGGAGAATGTGCAGTCTCCACAGAGACATGGGGATAATGCGTAATCTCCGCACAGACATGGGGAGAATGTATAATCTCCACACAGAAATGGGGAGAATGTGTAATCTCCACACAGACACGGGGAGAATGTGTAATCTCCACACAGACATGGGGAGAATGTATAATCTCCACGCAGACATGGGGAGAATGTATAATCTCCACACAGAAATGGGGAGAATGTATAATCACCACACAGACATGGGGAGAATGTGTAATCTCCACAGAGACACGGGGAGAATGTGTAATCTCCACACAGACACGGGGAGAATGTATAATCTCCACACAGACACGGGGAGAATGTGTAATCTCCACACAGATACAGGGAGAATGTGTAATCTCCACACAGACACGGGGAGAATGTGCAACCCCCACACAGACACGGGGAGAATGTGTAATCTCCACACAGACACGGGGAGAATGTGCAACCCCCACACAGACACGGGGAGAATGTGTAATCTCCAAACAGACAGAGGGAGAATGTGTAATCTCCACACAGACACGGGGAGAATGTGTAATCTCCACACAGATACAGGGAGAATGTGTAATCTCCACACAGACACGGGGAGAATGTGCAACCCCCACACAGACACGTGGAGAATGTGTAATCTCCACACAGACACAGGAAGAATGTGTCATCTCCACACAGACACGTGGAAAATGTGTAATCTCCACACAGACACAGGGAGAATGTAAATTTTCCACACAGACAAGGGGAGAATGTGCAATCTCGACACAGACACGGGGAGAATGATAATCTCTGCACAGACACGGGGAGAATGTGTAATCTCCACACAGATACAGGGAGAATGTGTAATCTCCACACAGACACGGGGAGTATGTATAATCTCCACACAGAAATGGGGAGAATGTGTAATCTCCACACAGACACGGGGAGAATGTGCAGTCTCCACATAGACATGGGGAGAATGCGTAATCTCCGCACAGACACGGGGAGAATGTATAATCTCCACACAGAAATGGGGAGAATGTGTAATCTCCACACAGACACGGGGAGAATGTGGAATCTCCACACAGACACGGGGAGAATGTATAATCTCCACACAGACATGGGGAGAATGTGTAATCTCCACAGAGACACGGGGAGAATGTGCAGTCTCCACAGAGACATGGGGAGAATGCGTAATCTCCGCACAGACACGGGGAGAATGTATAACCTCCACACAGAAATGGGGAGAATGTGTAATCTCCACACAGACACGGGGAGAATGTGTAATCTCCACACAGACACGGGGAGAATGTGTCATCTCACACCGACACGGGGAGAATGTGTAACCCCCACAAAGACAGAGGGAGAATGTGTAATCTCCACACAGACACGGGGAGAATGTGTAATCATCGCACAGACACAGTGAGAATGTGCAATCTCACACCGACACAGGGGGAATGTGAAACCCACACACAGACAGAGGGAGAATGCATAATCTCCACACAGACACGGGGAGAATGTGTAACCTCCATACAGACATGGTGAGAATGTGTATTCTCCGCACAGACACAGGGAGAATGTGTAATCACCGCACAGTCACGGGGAGATTGTATAATCTCCACACAGAAATGGGGAGAATGTGTAATCCTCACACAGACATGGGGCGAATGTGTAATCTCCACACAGACAAGGGGAGAATGTGTAATCTCCGCACAGACACGGGGAGAATGTATAATTTCCACACAGAAATGGGGAGAATGTGTGATCTCCACGCAGACATGGGGGGAATGTGTAATCTCCGCACAGACGCGGGGAGAATGTATAATCTCCACACCGAAATGGGGAGAATGTGTAATCTCCACACAGACACGGGGAGAATGTGTAATCTCCACACAGACACGGGGAGAATGTGTAACCCCCACACAGACACGGGGAGAATGTGTTATCTCCACACAGACACAGGAAGAATGAGTAATCTCCACACAGACACGTGGAGAATGTATAATCTCCACACAGACACAGGGAGAATGTATAATCTCCACACAGACACGGGGAGAATGTGTAATCTCCACACAGACACGTGGAGAATGTGTAATCTCCACACAGACACAGGGAGAATGTAAATTTTCCACACAGACATGGGGAGAATATGTAATCTCCACACAGACACAGGGAGAATGTAAATTTTCCACACAGACATGGGGAGAATGTGTAATCACTACACATACACTGGAAGAATGTGCAATCTCGACACAGACACGGGGAGAATGTTAATCTCCACACAGACATGGGGAGAATGTGCAGTCTCCACACAGATATGGGGAGAATGCGTAATCTCCGCACAGACACAGGGAGAATTTATAATCTCCACACAGACACGGGGAGAATGTGTAATTTCCACACAGACACGGGCAGAATGTGTAATCTCTGCACAGACACGGGGAGATTGTGTAATCCTTACACAGACACGGGGACAATATGTATTCTTTGCACAGACACGGGGAGAATGTGTAATCTCCGCAAAGACATGGGGAGAATGTGTAATCTCCGCACAGACACGGGGAGAATGTTTACTCTCCACACAGACACAGGGAGAATGTGTTATCTCCACACAGACACAGGAAGAATGTGTATACCCACACAGACACGGGGACAATGTGTAATCTCCACACAGACACAGGGAGAATGTGTAATCTCCACACAGACATGGGGAGAATGTGTAATCCCCACAAAGACAGAGGGAGTATGTGTAATCTCCACACAGACACGGGCAGAATGTGTAATCTCTGCAAAGACACGGGGAGATTGTGTAATCCTTACACAGACACGGGGACAATATGTATTCTTTGCACAGACACGGGGAGAATGTGTAATCTCCGCAAAGACATGGGGAGAATGTGTAATCTCCGCACAGACACGGGGAGAATGTTTAATCTCCACACAGACACAGGGAGAATGTGTTATCTCCACACAGACACAGGAAGAATGTGTATACCCACACAGACACAGGGAGAATGTGTAATCTCCACACAGACATGGGGAGAATGTGTAATCCCCACACAGACACGGGGAGAATATGTAATCTCCACACAGACACAGGGAGAATGTGTAATCCCCACACAGACACGGGGAGAGTGTAAATTTTCAACACTGACAAGGGGAGAATGTGCAATCTCGACACAGACACGGGGAGAATGTTAATCTCCGCACAGACACGGGGAGAATGTGTAATCTCCACACAGACATGGGGAGAATGTGCAGTCTCCACAGAGACATGGGGATAATGTGTAATCTCCGCACAGACACGGGGAGAATGTGCAATCTCGACACAGACACGGGGAGAATGTTAATCTCCGCACAGACACGGGGAGAATGTGTAATCTCCACACAGACATGGGGAGAATGTGCAGTCTCCACAGAGACATGGGGATAATGTGTAATCTCCGCACAGACACGGGGAGAATGTGTAATCTCCACACAGACATGGGGAGTATGTATAATCTCCACACAGACATGGGGAGAATGTGTAATCTCCACACAGACACGGGGAGAATGTGCAGTCTCCACAGAGACATGGGGATAATGCGTAATCTCCGCACAGACATGGGGAGAATGTATAATCTCCACACAGAAATGGGGAGAATGTGTAATCTCCACACAGACACGGGGAGAATGTGTAATCTCCACACAGACATGGGGAGAATGTATAATCTCCACGCAGACATGGGGAGAATGTATAATCTCCACACAGAAATGGGGAGAATGTATAATCACCACACAGACATGGGGAGAATGTGTAATCTCCACAGAGACACGGGGAGAATGTGTAATCTCCACACAGACACGGGGAGAATGTATAATCTCCACACAGACACGGGGAGAATGTGTAATCTCCACACAGACACGGGGAGAATGTGTAATCTCACACCAACACGGGGAGAATGTGTAACCCCCACAAAGACAGAGTGAGAATGTGTAATCTCCACACAGACACGGGGAGAATGTGTAATCTCCGCACAGACACGGGGAGAATGTATAATCTCCACACAGACACGGTGAGAATGTGTAATCTCCAAACAGACAGAGGGAGAATGTGTAATCTCCACACAGACACGGGGAGAATGTGTAATCTCCACACAGATACAGGGAGAATGTGTAATCTCCATTCAGACACGGGGAGAATGTGCAACCCCCACACAGACACGGGGAGAATGTGTAATCTCCACACAGACACAGGGAGAATGTGCAACCCCCACACAGACACGGGGAGAATGTGTAATCTCCAAACAGACACAGGGAGAATATGTAACCCCCACACAGACAATGGGAGAATGTGTAATCTCCACACAGACACAGGAAGAATGTGTCATCTCCACACAGACACGTGGAAAATGTGTAATCTCTACACAGACACAGGGAGAATGTAAATTTTCCACACAGACAAGGGGAGAATGTGCAATCTCGACACAGACACGGGGAGAATGATAATCTCCGCACAGACATGGGGAGAATGTGTAATCTCCACACAGACACGGGGAGTATGTATAATCTCCACACAGAAATGGGGAGAATGTGTAATCTCCACACAGACACGGGGAGAATGTGCAGTCTCCACATAGACATGGGGAGAATGCGTAATCTCCGCACAGACAAGGGGAGAATGTATAATCTCCACACAGAAATGGGGAGAATGTGTAATCTCCACACAGACACGGGGAGAATGTGTAATCTCCACACAGACACGGGGAGAATGTATAATCTCCACACAGACATGGGGAGAATGTGTAATCTCCACAGAGACACGGGGAGAATGTGCAGTCTCCACAGAGACGTGGGGAGAATGCGTAATCTCCGCACAGACACGGGGAGAATGTGTAATCACCGCACAGTCACGGGGAGATTGTATAATCTCCACACAGAAATGGGGAGAATGTGTAATCCTCACACAGACATGGGGCGAATGTGTAATCTCCACACAGACAAGGGGAGAATGTGTAATCTCCGCACAGACACGGGGAGAATGTATAATTTCCACACAGAAATGGGGAGAATGTGTGATCTCCACGCAGACATGGGGGGAATGCGTAATCTCCGCACAGACGCGGGGAGAATGTATAATCTCCACACCGAAATGGGGAGAATGTGTAATCTCCACACAGACACGGGGAGAATGTGTAATCTCCACACAGACACGGGGAGAATGTGTAACCCCCACACAGACACGGGGAGAATGTGTTATCTCCACACAGACACAGGAAGAATGTGTAATCTCCACACAGACACGTGGAGAATGTATAATCTCCACACAGACACAGGGAGAATGTATAATCTCCACACAGACACGGGGAGAATGTGTAATCTCCACACAGACACGTGGAGAATGTATAATCTCCACACAGACACAGGGAGAATGCGTAATCTCCGCACAGACACGGGGAGAATGTGTAATCTCCACACAGACACGGGGAGAATGAGTAATCTCCGCACAGACACTGGGAGAATGTATAATCTCCACACAGACACAGGGAGAATGTGTAATCTCCACACAGACACAGGGAGAATGTGTAATCTCCACACAGACACGAGGAGAATGTGTAATCCCCACACAGACACGGGGAGAATGTGTAATCTCCACACAGACACGTGGAGAATGTGTAATCTCCACACAGACACAGGGAGAATGTAAATTTTACACACAGACATGGGGAGAAAATGTAATCTCCACACAGACAAGGGGAGAATGAGTAATCTCCACACAGACATGGGGAGAATGTATAATCTCCACGCAGACACGGGGAGAATGTATAACCTCCACACAGAAATGGGGAGAATGTGTAATCTCCACACAGACACGGGGAGAATGTGTAATCTCCACACAGACACGGGGAGAATGTGTAATCTCACACCGACACGGGGAGAATGTGTAACCCCCACAAAGACAGAGGGAGAATGTGTAATCTCCACACAGACACGGGGAGAATGTGTAATCATCGCACAGACACAGTGAGAATGTGCAATCTCACACCGACACAGGGGGAATGTGAAACCCACACACAGACAGAGGGAGAATGCATAATCTCCACACAGACATGGGGAGAATGTGTAACCTCCATACAGACATGGTGAGAATGTGTATTCTCCGCACAGACACAGGGAGAATGTGTAATCACCGCACAGTCACGGGGAGATTGTATAATCTCCACACAGAAATGGGGAGAATGTGTAATCCTCACACAGACATGGGGCGAATGTGTAATCTCCACACAGACAAGGGGAGAATGTGTAATCTCCGCACAGACACGGGGAGAATGTATAATTTCCACACAGAAATGGGGAGAATGTGTGATCTCCACGCAGACATGGGGGGAATGCGTAATCTCCGCACAGACGCGGGGAGAATGTATAATCTCCACACCGAAATGGGGAGAATGTGTAATCTCCACACAGACACGGGGAGAATGTGTAATCTCCACACAGACACGGGGAGAATGTGTAACCCCCACACAGACACGGGGAGAATGTGTAATCTCCACACAGACACGTGGAGAATGTATAATCTCCACACAGACACAGGGAGAATGCGTAATCTCCGCACAGACACGGGGAGAATGTGTAATCTCCACACAGACACGGGGAGAATGAGTAATCTCCGCACAGACACTGGGAGAATGTATAATCTCCACACAGACACAGGGAGAATGTGTAATCTCCACACAGACACAGGGAGAATGTGTAATCTCCACACAGACACGAGGAGAATGTGTAATCCCCACACAGACACGGGGAGAATGTGTAATCTCCACACAGACACGTGGAGAATGTGTAATCTCCACACAGACACAGGGAGAAAGTAAATTTTACACACAGACATGGGGAGAATATGTAATCTCCACACAGACAAGGGGAGAATGAGTAATCTCCACACAGACACGGGGAGAATGTATAATCTCCACACAGACACGGTGAGAATGTGTAATCTCCAAACAGACAGAGGGAGAATGTGTAATCTCCACACAGACACGGGGAGAATGTGTAATCTCCACACAGATACAGGGAGAATGTGTAATCTCCATTCAGACACGGGGAGAATGTGCAACCCCCACACAGACACGGGGAGAATGTGTAATCTCCACACAGACACAGGGAGAATGTGCAACCCCCACACAGACACGGGGAGAATGTGTAATCTCCAAACAGACACAGGGAGAATATGTAACCCCCACACAGACAATGGGAGAATGTGTAATCTCCACACAGACACAGGAAGAATGTGTCATCTCCACACAGACACGTGGAAAATGTGTAATCTCTACACAGACACAGGGAGAATGTAAATTTTCCAAACAGACAAGGGGAGAATGTGCAATCTCGACACAGACACGGGGAGAATGATAATCTCCGCACAGACATGGGGAGAATGTGTAATCTCCACACAGACACGGGGAGTATGTATAATCTCCACACAGAAATGGGGAGAATGTGTAATCTCCACACAGACACGGGGAGAATGTGCAGTCTCCACATAGACATGGGGAGAATGCGTAATCTCCGCACAGACAAGGGGAGAATGTATAATCTCCACACAGAAATGGGGAGAATGTGTAATCTCCACACAGACACGGGGAGAATGTGTAATCTCCACACAGACACGGGGAGAATGTATAATCTCCACACAGACATGGGGAGAATGTGTAATCTCCACAGAGACACGGGGAGAATGTGCAGTCTCCACAGAGACGTGGGGAGAATGCGTAATCTCCGCACAGACACGGGGAGAATGTGTAATCACCGCACAGTCACGGGGAGATTGTATAATCTCCACACAGAAATGGGGAGAATGTGTAATCCTCACACAGACATGGGGCGAATGTGTAATCTCCACACAGACAAGGGGAGAATGTGTAATCTCCGCACAGACACGGGGAGAATGTATAATTTCCACACAGAAATGGGGAGAATGTGTGATCTCCACGCAGACATGGGGGGAATGCGTAATCTCCGCACAGACGCGGGGAGAATGTATAATCTCCACACCGAAATGGGGAGAATGTGTAATCTCCACACAGACACGGGGAGAATGTGTAATCTCCACACAGACACGGGGAGAATGTGTAACCCCCACACAGACACGGGGAGAATGTGTTATCTCCACACAGACACAGGAAGAATGTGTAATCTCCACACAGACACGTGGAGAATGTATAATCTCCACACAGACACAGGGAGAATGTATAATCTCCACACAGACACGGGGAGAATGTGTAATCTCCACACAGACACGTGGAGAATGTATAATCTCCACACAGACACAGGGAGAATGCGTAATCTCCGCACAGACACGGGGAGAATGTGTAATCTCCACACAGACACGGGGAGAATGAGTAATCTCCGCACAGACACTGGGAGAATGTATAATCTCCACACAGACACAGGGAGAATGTGTAATCTCCACACAGACACAGGGAGAATGTGTAATCTCCACACAGACACGAGGAGAATGTGTAATCCCAACACAGACACGGGGAGAATGTGTAATCTCCACACAGACACGTGGAGAATGTGTAATCTCCACACAGACACAGGGAGAATGTAAATTTTACACACAGACATGGGGAGAAAATGTAATCTCCACACAGACAAGGGGAGAATGAGTAATCTCCACACAGACATGGGGAGAATGTATAATCTCCACGCAGACACGGGGAGAATGTATAACCTCCACACAGAAATGGGGAGAATGTGTAATCTCCACACAGACACGGGGAGAATGTGTAATCTCCACACAGACACGGGGAGAATGTGTAATCTCACACCGACACGGGGAGAATGTGTAACCCCCACAAAGACAGAGGGAGAATGTGTAATCTCCACACAGACACGGGGAGAATGTGTAATCATCGCACAGACACAGTGAGAATGTGCAATCTCACACCGACACAGGAGGAATGTGAAACCCACACACAGACAGAGGGAGAATGCATAATCTCCACACAGACATGGGGAGAATGTGTAACCTCCATACAGACATGGTGAGAATGTGTATTCTCCGCACAGACACAGGGAGAATGTGTAATCACCGCACAGTCACGGGGAGATTGTATAATCTCCACACAGAAATGGGGAGAATGTGTAATCCTCACACAGACATGGGGCGAATGTGTAATCTCCACACAGACAAGGGGAGAATGTGTAATCTCCGCACAGACACGGGGAGAATGTATAATTTCCACACAGAAATGGGGAGAATGTGTGATCTCCACGCAGACATGGGGGGAATGCGTAATCTCCGCACAGACGCGGGGAGAATGTATAATCTCCACACCGAAATGGGGAGAATGTGTAATCTCCACACAGACACGGGGAGAATGTGTAATCTCCACACAGACACGGGGAGAATGTGTAACCCCCACACAGACACGGGGAGAATGTGTAATCTCCACACAGACACGTGGAGAATGTATAATCTCCACACAGACACAGGGAGAATGCGTAATCTCCGCACAGACACGGGGAGAATGTGTAATCTCCACACAGACACGGGGAGAATGAGTAATCTCCGCACAGACACTGGGAGAATGTATAATCTCCACACAGACACAGGGAGAATGTGTAATCTCCACACAGACACAGGGAGAATGTGTAATCTCCACACAGACACGAGGAGAATGTGTAATCCCCACACAGACACGGGGAGAATGTGTAATCTCCACACAGACACGTGGAGAATGTGTAATCTCCACACAGACACAGGGAGAAAGTAAATTTTACACACAGACATGGGGAGAATATGTAATCTCCACACAGACAAGGGGAGAATGAGTAATCTCCACATAGACACGGGGAGAATGTTAATCTCCGCACAGACACGGGGAGAATGTGTAAACTCCACACATATACAGGGAGAATGTGTCATCTCCACACAGACAAGGGAAGTATGTATAATCTCCACACAGACATTGGGAGAATGTGTAATCTCCACACAGACACGGGGAGAATGTGCAGTCTCCACAGAGACATGGGGACAATGCGTAATCGCCGCACAGACACGGGGAGAATGTATAATCTCCACACAGAAACGTGGAGAATGTGTAATCTCCACACAGACATGGGGAGAATGTGTAATCTCCACACAGGCACGGGGAGAATGTATAATCTCCACAAAGACACGGGGAGAATGTGTCATCTCACACCGACACGGGGAGAATGTGTAATCTCTGCACAGACACGGGGAGATTGTGTAATCACTGCACAGACACGGGGAGAATGTGCAATCTCCACACAGATACAGGGAGAATGTGTAATCTCCACACAGACACGAGGAGTATGTATAATCTCCACACAGACATGGGGAGAATGTGTAATCTCCGCACAGACACGGGGAGAATGTGCAATCTCCGCACAGACACGGGGAGAATGTGTAATCCCCAAACAGACACAGGGAATATGTATAATCTCCACACAGACACGGGGAGAATGTGCAGTCTCCACAGAGACATGGGGAGAATGCGTAATCTTCGCACAGACACGTGGAGAATTTATGATCTCCGCACAGACACGGGGAGAGTGTGTAATCTCCACACAGACACGGGGAGAATGTGTAATCTCCACACAGACACCGGGAGAATGTGTAATCTCCAACCGACACGGGGAGAATGTGTAACGCCCACAAAGACAGAGGGAGAATGTGTAATCTCCACACAGACACGGGGAGAATGTGTAATCTTCGCACAGACACGGGGAGAATGTATAATCTCACACCGACACAGGGGGAATGTGAAACCCACACACAGACAGAGGGAGAATGCATAATCTCCACACAGACATGGTGAGAATGTGTATTCTCCGCACAGACACAGGGAGAATGTGTAATCCTCACACAGACACGGGGCGAATGTGTAATCTCTACACAGGCACAGGGAGAATGTGTAATCCTCACACAGACGCGGGGAGAATGTGTAATCTCCGCACAGACACTGGGAGAGAGTGTAATCTCCACACAGACATGGGGAGAATGTATAATCTCCACACAGATACGGGGAGTATTATAATCTCCACACAGACACGGGGAGATTGTGTAATCTCCACACAGACACAGGGAGAATGTGTAATCTCCACACAGACACAGGGAGAATGTGTAATGTCCACACAGACATGGGGAGAATGTGTAATCTCCACACAGACACGGGGAGAATGTGTAATCTCCACACAGACACGGGGAGAATGTGTAATCTCCGCACAGACACTGGGAGAGAGTGTAATCTCCACACAGACATGGGGAGAATGTATAATCTCCACACAGATACGGGGAGTATTATAATCTCCACACAGACACGGGGAGAATGTGCAATCTCCACACAGACATGGGGAGAATGTATAATCTCCACACAGACACGGGGAGTATTATAATCTCCACACAGACATGGGAGAATGGGTAATCTCCACACAGACATGGTGAGAATGTGCAGTCTCCACACAGACACAGGGAGAATGCGTAATCTCCGTACAGACACGGGAAGAATGTATAATCTACGCACAGACACAGGGAGAATGTGTAATCTCCACACAGACACGGGGAGAATGTGTAATCTCCGCACAGACACTGGGAGAATGTGTAATCTCCACACAGACACAGGGAGAATGTGTAATCTCCACACAGACACGAGGAGAATGTGTAATCCCCACACAGACAGGGGGAGAATGTGTAATCTCCACACAGACACGTGGAGAATGTGTAATCTCCACACAGACACAGGGAGAATGTAAATTTTACATACAGACATGGGGAGAATATGTAATCTCCACACAGACAAGGGGAGAATGTGTAATCTCCACATAGACACGGGGAGAATGGTAATCTCCGCACAGACACGGGGAGAATGTGTAAACTCCACACATATACAGGGAGAATGTGTAATCTCCACACAGACACGGGGAGTATGTATAATCTCCACACAGACATGGGGAGAATGTGTAATCTCCACACAGACACGGGGAGTATGTCCAGTCTCCACAGAGACATGGGGAGAATGCGTAATCTCCGCACAGACACGGGGAGAATGTATAATCTCCACACAGAAACGGGGAGAATGTGTAATCTCCACACACACACGGGAAGAATGTGTAATCTCCACACAGGCACGGGGAGAATGTATAATCTCCACACAGACACGGGGAGAATGTGTCATCTCACACCGACACGGGGAGAATTTGTAATCTCTGCACAGACACCGGGAGATTGTGTAATCACCGCACAGACACGGGGAGAATGTGCAATCTCAACACAGATACAGGGAGAATGTGTAATCTCCACACAGACACGGGGAGTATGTATAATCTCCACACAGACAGGGGGAGAATGTGTAATCTCCGCAAAGACAAGGGGAGAATGTGTAATCTCCACACAGACAAGGGGAGAATGTGTAATCTCTGTACAGACACGGGGAGAATGTGAAACCCACACACAGACAGAGGGACAATGCATAATCTCCACACACACACACGGGGAGAAAGTGTAACCTCCACACAGACAAGGGGAGAATGTGTAATCTCTGTACAGACACGGGGAGAATGTGTAATCACCACACAGACACGGGGAGAATGTGTAATCTCCGCACAGACACGGGGAGAATGTGTAATCTCCGCACAGACACGGGGAGAATGTGTAATCTCTGCACAGACACGGGGAGAATGTGTAATCACCACACAGACACGGGGAGAATGTGTAATCCTCACACAGACACGGGGAGAATGTGTAATCCTCACACAGACACGGGGAGAATGTGTAATCTCCACACAGACACGGGGTGAATGTGTAATCTCCGCACAGACACGGGGAGAATGTGTAATCCTCACACAGACGCGGGGAGAATGTGTAATCCTCACACAGACACGGGGAGAATTTGTAATCACCGCACAGACACGGGGAGATTGTGTAATCCTCACACAGACACGGTGCGAATGCGTAATCTCCACACAGGCACGGGGAGAATGTGTAATGTCCGCACAGACAAGGGGCGAATGAGTAATCTCCGCACAGACATGGGGAGAATGTGTAATCCTCACACAGACACGGGGAGAATGTGTAATCTCACACAAACACGGGGAGAATGTGTAATCTCCACACAGACACGGGGAGAATGTGTAATCTCCACACAGACAAGGAAGACTCTGTAATCTCCACACAGACATGGGGAGAATGTGTAATCTCCACACAGACATGGGGAGAATGTGCAGTCCCCACACAGACACGGGGAGAATGTGTAATCTCCGCACCGATACGGGGAGAATGTGTAATCCTCACACAGACACGGGTAGAATGTGTAATCTCCGCACAGACACGGGGAGAATACGTAATCTCCACACAGACACGGGGAGAATGTGTAACCCCCACACAGACAGAGGGAGAATGCATAACCTCCATACAGACACGGGGAGAATGTGTAACCTCCACACAGACACGTGGAGAACGTGTAATCTCCGCACAGACACGGGGAGATTGTGTAATCCTTGCACAGACACGGTGGGAATGTGTAATCTTTGCACAGACACGGGGAGAATGTGTAATCTCCCCACAGACACGGGGAGAATGTGTAATCTCCGCACTGACAAGGGGAGAATGTGTAATCTCTGCACAGACACGGGGAGAATGTTTAATCCTCACACAGACACGGGGAGAATGTGTAATCTCCACACAGATGCGGGGAGAATGTGTAATCACCACACAGACATGGGGAGAATGTGTAATCTTCGCACAGACATGGGGAGAATGTGTAATCCTCACACAGACACGGGGAGAATGTGTAATCCTCACACAGACACGGGGAGAATGTGTAATCTCCACACAGACACGGGGTGAATGTGTAATCTCCGCACAGACACGGGGAGAATGTGTAATCCTCACACAGACACGGGGAGAATGTGTAATCCTCACACAGACACGGGGAGAATTTGTAATCACCGCACAGACACGGGGAGATTGTGTAATCACTGCACAGACACGGGGAGAATGCGCAATCTCCACACAGATACAGGGAGAATGTGTAATCTCCACACAGACATGGGGAGTATGTATAATCTCCACACAGACACGGGGAGAATGTGTAATCTCCGCAAAGACAAGGGGAGAATGTGTAATCTCCACACAGACACGTGGAGAATGTGCAATCCCCAAACAAATACAGGGAGTATGTATAATCTCCACACAGACATGGGGAGAATGTGTAATCTCCACACAGACACGGGGAGAATGTGCAGTCTCCACAGAGACATGGGGAGAATGCGTAATCTTCGCACAGACACGTGGAGAATGTGTAATCTCGCACTGACACAGGGAGAATGTGTAATCCACACAAAGACAGAGGGAGAATGTGTAATCTCCACACAGACACGGGGAGAATGTGTAATCTTCGCACAGGCACGGGGAGAATGTGTAATCTCCACACAGACATGGGGTGAATGTATAATCTCCTCACAGGCACGGGGAGAATGTGTAATCTCCACACAGACACGGTGAGAATGTATAATCTCCGCACAGACACGGGGAGATTGTGTAATCCTTAGACAGACTCGGGGACAATGTGTAATCTTTGCACAGACACGGGGAGAATGTGTAATCTCCCCACAGACACGGGGAGAATGTGTAATCTCCGCACTGACAAGGGGAGAATGTGTAATCTCTGCACAGACACGGGGAGAATGTTTAATCCTCACACAGACACGGGGAGAATGTGTAATCTCCACACAGATGCGGGGAGAATGTGTAATCACCACACAGACATGGGGAGAATGTGTAATCTTCGCACAGACACGGGGAGAATGTGTAATCCTCACACAGACACGGGGAGAATGTGTAATCTCCACACAGACACGGGGTGAATGTGTAATCTCCGCACAGACACGGGGAGAATGTGTAATCCTCACACAGACACGGGGAGAATGTGTAATCCTCACACAGACATGGGGTGAATTTGTAATCACCGCACAGACACGGGGAGATTGTGTAATCCTCACACAGACACGGTGCGAATGCGTAATCTCCACACAGGCACGGGGAGAATGTGTAATGTCCGCACAGACAAGGGGCGAATGAGTAATCTCCGCACAGACATGGGGAGAATGTGTAATCCTCACACAGACACGGGGAGAATGTGTAATCTCCACACAAACACGGGGAGAATGTGTAATCTCCACACAGACACGGGGAGAATGTGTAATCTCCACACAGACAAGGAAGACTGTGTAATCTCCACACAGACATGGGGAGAATGTGTAATCTCCACACAGACATGGGGAGAATGTGCAGTCCCCACACAGACACGGGGAGAATGTGTAATCTCCGCACCGATACGGGGAGAATGTGTAATCCTCACACAGACACGGGGAGAATGTGTAAACTCCACACAGATACAGGGAGAATGTGTAATCTCCGCACAGACACGGGGAGAATGTATAATCTCCACACAGAAATGGGGAGAATGTGTAATCTCCACACAGACACAGGGAGAATGTGTAATCTTCGCACAGACACGGGGAGAATGTGTAATCTCAGACCGACACGGGGAGAATGTGAAACCCACACACAGACAGAGGGACAATGCATAATCTCCACACACACACACGGGGAGAAAGTGTAACCTCCACACAGACAAGGGGAGAATGTGTAATCTCTGTACAGACACGGGGAGAATGTGTAATCACCACACAGACACGGGGAGAATGTGTAATCTCCGCACAGACACGGGGAGAATGTGTAATCTCCGCACAGACAAGGGGAGAATGTGTAATCTCTGCACAGACACGGGGAGAATGTGTAATCCTCACACAGACACGGGGAGAATGTGTAATCCTCACACAGACACGGGGAGAATGTGTAATCTCCACACAGACACGGGGTGAATGTGTAATCTCCGCACAGACACGGGGAGAATGTGTAATCCTCACACAGACGCGGGGAGAATGTGTAATCCTCACACAGACACGGGGAGAATTTGTAATCACCGCACAGACACGGGGAGATTGTGTAATCCTCACACAGACACGGTGCGAATGCGTAATCTCCACACAGGCACGGGGAGAATGTGTAATGTCCGCACAGACAAGGGGCGAATGAGTAATCTCCGCACAGACATGGGGAGAATGTGTAATCCTCACACAGACACGGGGAGAATGTGTAATCTCACACAAACACGGGGAGAATGTGTAATCTCCACACAGACATGGGGAGAATGTGTAATCTCCACACAGACAAGGAAGACTGTGTAATCTCCACACAGACATGGGGAGAATGTGTAATCTCCACACAGACATGGGGAGAATGTGCAGTCCCCACACAGACACGGGGAGAATGTGTAATCTCCGCACCGATACGGGGAGAATGTGTAATCCTCACACAGACACGGGAAGAATGTGTAATCTCCGCACAGACACGGGGAGAATACGTAATCTCCACACAGACACGGGGAGAATGTGTAACCCCCACACAGACAGAGGGAGAATGCATAATCTCCATACAGACACGGGGAGAATGTGTAACCTCCACACAGACACGTGGAGAACGTGTAATCTCCGCACAGACACGGGGAGATTGTGTAATCCTTGCACAGACACGGTGGGAATGTGTAATCTTTGCACAGACACGGGGAGAATGTGTAATCTCCCCACAGACACGGGGAGAATGTGTAATCTCCGCACTGACAAGGGGAGAATGTGTAATCTCTGCACAGACACGGGGAGAATGTTTAATCCTCACACAGACACGGGGAGAATGTGTAATCTCCACACAGATGCGGGGAGAATGTGTAATCACCACACAGACATGGGGAGAATGTGTAATCTTCGCACAGACATGGGGAGAATGTGTAATCCTCACACAGACACGGGGAGAATGTGTAATCCTCACACAGACACGGGGAGAATGTGTAATCTCCACACAGACACGGGGTGAATGTGTAATCTCCGCACAGACACGGGGAGAATGTGTAATCCTCACACAGACACGGGGAGAATGTGTAATCCTCACACAGACACGGGGAGAATTTGTAATCACCGCACAGACACGGGGAGATTGTGTAATCACCGCACAGACACGGGGAGAATGTGCAATCTCCACACAGATACAGGGAGAATGTGTAATCTCCACACAGACACGGGGAGTATGTATAATCTCCACACAGACACGGGGAGAATGTGTAATCTCCGCAAAGACAAGGGGAGAATGTGTAATCTCCACACAGACACGTGGAGAATGTGCAATCCCCAAACAAATACAGGGAGTATGTATAATCTCCACACAGACATGGGGAGAATGTGTAATCTCCACACAGACACGGGGAGAATGTGCAGTCTCCACAGAGACATGGGGAGAATGCGTAATATTCGCACAGACACGTGGAGAATGTGTAATCTCGCACTGACACAGGGAGAATGTGTAATCCACACAAAGACAGAGGGAGAATGTGTAATCTCCACACAGACACGGGGAGAATGTGTAATCTTCGCACAGGCACGGGGAGAATGTGTAATCTCCACACAGACATGGGGTGAATGTATAATCTCCTCACAGGCACGGGGAGAATGTGTAATCTCCACACAGACACGGTGAGAATGTATAATCTCCACACAGGCACGGGGAGAACGTGTAATCTCCACACAGACACGGGGAGAATGTGTAATCTCACACTGACACGGGGAGAATGTGTAATCCACACAAAGACAGAGGGAGAATGTGTAATCTCCACACAGACACGGGGAGAATGTGTAATCTTCGCACAGGCACGGGGAGAATGTGTAATCTCCACACAGACATGGGGAGAATGTATAATCTCCTCACAGACACGGGGAGTAGGTATAATCTCCACACAAACATGGGGAGAATGGGTAATCTCCACACAGACACGGGGAGAATGTGCAGTCTCCACACAGACATGGGGAGAATGCGTAATCTCCGCACAGACACAGGGAGAATGTGTAATCTCCACACAGAAATGGGGAGAACGTGTAATCTCTGCACAGACACGTGGAGAATGTATAATCTACACACACAGACACGTGGAGAATGTGTAAACTCCACACAGATACAGGGAGAATGTGTAATCTCCGCACAGACACGGGGAGAATGTATAATCTCCACACAGAAATGGGGAGAATGTGTAATCTCCACACAGACACGGGGAGAATGTGTAATCTTCGCACAGACACGGGGAGAATGTGTAATCTCAGACCGACACGGGGAGAATGTGAAACCCACACACAGACAGAGGGACAATGCATAATCTCCACACACACACACGGGGAGAAAGTGTAACCTCCACACAGACAAGGGGAGAATGTGTAATCTCTGTACAGACAAGGGGAGAATGTGTAATCTCTGTACAGACACGGGGAGAATGTGTAATCTCTGTACAGACACGGGGAGAATGTGTAATCTCCACACAGACATGGGGAGAATGTGTAATCTCACACAAACACGGGGAGAATGTGTAATCTCCACACAGACACGGGGAGAATGTGTAATCTCCACACAGACATGGGGAGAATGTGTAATCTCACACAAACACGGGGAGAATGTGTAATCTCCACACAGACACGGGGTGAATGTGTAATCTCCGCACAGACACGGGGAGAATGTGTAATCCTCACACAGACGCGGGGAGAATGTGTAATCCTCACACAGACACGGGGAGAATTTGTAATCACCGCACAGACACGGGGAGATTGTGTAATCCTCACACAGACACGGTGCGAATGCGTAATCTCCACACAGGCACGGGGAGAATGTGTAATGTCCGCACAGACAAGGGGCGAATGAGTAATCTCCGCACAGACATGGGGAGAATGTGTAATCCTCACACAGACACGGGGAGAATGTGTAATCTCACACAAACACGGGGAGAATGTGTAATCTCCACACAGACATGGGGAGAATGTGTAATCTCCACACAGACAAGGAAGACTGTGTAATCTCCACACAGACATGGGGAGAATGTGTAATCTCCACACAGACATGGGGAGAATGTGCAGTCCCCACACAGACACGGGGAGAATGTGTAATCTCCGCACCGATACGGGGAGAATGTGTAATCCTCACACAGACACGGGAAGAATGTGTAATCTCCGCACAGACACGGGGAGAATACGTAATCTCCACACAGACACGGGGAGAATGTGTAACCCCCACACAGACAGAGGGAGAATGCATAATCTCCATACAGACACGGGGAGAATGTGTAACCTCCACACAGACACGTGGAGAACGTGTAATCTCCGCACAGACACGGGGAGATTGTGTAATCCTTAGACAGACTCGGGGACAATGTGTAATCTTTGCACAGACACGGGGAGAATGTGTAATCTCCCCACAGACACGGGGAGAATGTGTAATCTCCGCACTGACAAGGGGAGAATGTGTAATCTCTGCACAGACACGGGGAGAATGTTTAATCCTCACACAGACACGGGGAGAATGTGTAATCTCCACACAGATGCGGGGAGAATGTGTAATCACCACACCGACATGGGGAGAATGTGTAATCTTCGCACAGACACGGGGAGAATGTGTAATCCTCACACAGACACGGGGAGAATGTGTAATCCTCACACAGACACGGGGAGAATGTGTAATCTCCACACAGACACGGGGTGAATGTGTAATCTCCGCACAGACACGGGGAGAATGTGTAATCCTCACACAGACACGGGGAGAATGTGTAATCCTCACACAGACATGGGGAGAATTTGTAATCACCGCACAGACACGGGGAGATTGTGTAATCCTCACACAGACACGGTGCGAATGCGTAATCTCCACACAGGCACGGGGAGAATGTGTAATGTCCGCACAGACAAGGGGCGAATGAGTAATCTCCGCACAGACATGGGGAGAATGTGTAATCCTCACACAGACACGGGGAGAATGTGTAATCTCCACACAAACACGGGGAGAATGTGTAATCTCCACACAGACACGGGGAGAATGTGTAATCTCCACACAGACAAGGAAGACTGTGTAATCTCCACACAGACATGGGGAGAATGTGTAATCTCCACACAGACATGGGGAGAATGTGCAGTCCCCACACAGACACGGGGAGAATGTGTAATCTCCGCACCGATACGGGGAGAATGTGTAATCCTCACACAGACACGGGAAGAATGTGTAATCTCCGCACAGACACGGGGAGAATACGTAATCTCCACACAGACACGGGGAGAATGTGTAACCCCCATACAGACAGAGGGAGAATGCATAACCTCCATACAGACACGGGGAGAATGTGTAACCTCCACACAGACACGTGGAGAACGTGTAATCTCCGCACAGACACGGGGAGATTGTGTAATCCTTACACAGACTCGGGGACAATGTGTAATCTTTGCACAGACACGGGGAGAATGTGTAATCTCCCCACAGCATCGGGTAGAATGTGTAATCTCCGCACTGACAAGGGGAGAATGTGTAATCTCTGCACAGACACGGGGAGAATGTTTAATCCTCACACAGACACGGGGAGAATGTGTAATCTCCACACAGACGCGGGGAGAATGTGTAATCTCCACACAGACATGGGGAGAATGTGTAATCTGCACGCAGACATGGGGAGAATGTGTAATCTCCGCACAGACACGGGGAGAAAGTATAATCTCCACACAGAAATGGGGCGAATGTATAATCTCCATACAGACTCGGGGAGAATGTGTAATCTCCGCACAGACACGTGGAGAATGTGTAATCTCACACCGACACGGGGAGAATGTGTAACCCCCACAAAGACAGAGGGAGATTGTGTAATCTCCGCACAGAAACGGGGAGAATGTGTAATCTCCACACAGAAACGGGGAGAATGTTTAATCCTCACACAGACACGGGGAGAATGTGTAATCTCCACACAGATGCGGGGAGAATGTGTAATCACCACACAGACATGGGGAGAATGTGTAATCTTCGCACAGACATGGGGAGAATGTGTAATCCTCACACAGACACGGGGAGAATGTGTAATCCTCACACAGACACGGGGAGAATGTGTAATCTCCACACAGACACGGGGTGAATGTGTAATCTCCGCACAGACACGGGGAGAATGTGTAATCCTCACACAGACACGGGGAGAATGTGTAATCCTCACACAGACACGGGGAGAATTTGTAATCACCGCACAGACACGGGGAGATTGTGTAATCACCGCACAGACACGGGGAGAATGTGCAATCTCCACACAGATACAGGGAGAATGTGTAATCTCCACACAGACACGGGGAGTATGTATAATCTCCACACAGACACGGGGAGAATGTGTAATCTCCGCAAAGACAAGGGGAGAATGTGTAATCTCCACACAGACACGTGGAGAATGTGCAATCCCCAAACAAATACAGGGAGTATGTATAATCTCCACACAGACATGGGGAGAATGTGTAATCTCCACACAGACACGGGGAGAATGTGCAGTCTCCACAGAGACATGGGGAGAATGCGTAATCTTCGCACAGACACGTGGAGAATGTGTAATCTCGCACTGACACAGGGAGAATGTGTAATCCACACAAAGACAGAGGGAGAATGTGTAATCTCCACACAGACACGGGGAGAATGTGTAATCTTCGCACAGGCACGGGGAGAATGTGTAATCTCCACACAGACATGGGGTGAATGTATAATCTCCTCACAGGCACGGGGAGAATGTGTAATCTCCACACAGACACGGTGAGAATGTATAATCTCCACACAGGCACGGGGAGAACGTGTAATCTCCACACAGACACGGGGAGAATGTGTAATCTCACACTGACACGGGGAGAATGTGTAATCCACACAAAGACAGAGGGAGAATGTGTAATCTCCACACAGACACGGGGAGAATGTGTAATCTTCGCACAGGCACGGGGAGAATGTGTAATCTCCACACAGACATGGGGAGAATGTATAATCTCCTCACAGACACGGGGAGTAGGTATAATCTCCACACAAACATGGGGAGAATGGGTAATCTCCACACAGACACGGGGAGAATGTGCAGTCTCCACACAGACATGGGGAGAATGCGTAATCTCCGCACAGACACAGGGAGAATGTGTAATCTCCACACAGAAATGGGGAGAACGTGTAATCTCTGCACAGACACGTGGAGAATGTATAATCTACACACACAGACACGTGGAGAATGTGTAAACTCCACACAGATACAGGGAGAATGTGTAATCTCCGCACAGACACGGGGAGAATGTATAATCTCCACACAGAAATGGGGAGAATGTGTAATCTCCACACAGACACGGGGAGAATGTGTAATCTTCGCACAGACACGGGGAGAATGTGTAATCTCAGACCGACACGGGGAGAATGTGAAACCCACACACAGACAGAGGGACAATGCATAATCTCCACACACACACACGGGGAGAAAGTGTAACCTCCACACAGACAAGGGGAGAATGTGTAATCTCTGTACAGACACGGGGAGAATGTGTAATCTCTGTACAGACACGGGGAGAATGTGTAATCACCACACAGACACGGGGAGAATGTGTAATCTCCGCACTGACAAGGGGAGAATGTGTAATCTCCACACAGACATGGGGAGAATGTGTAATCTCACACAAACACGGGGAGAATGTGTAATCTCCACACAGACACGGGGAGAATGTGTAATCTCCACACAGACATGGGGAGAATGTGTAATCTCACACAAACACGGGGAGAATGTGTAATCTCCACACAGACACGGGGTGAATGTGTAATCTCCGCACAGACACGGGGAGAATGTGTAATCCTCACACAGACGCGGGGAGAATGTGTAATCCTCACACAGACACGGGGAGAATTTGTAATCACCGCACAGACACGGGGAGATTGTGTAATCCTCACACAGACACGGTGCGAATGCGTAATCTCCACACAGGCACGGGGAGAATGTGTAATGTCCGCACAGACAAGGGGCGAATGAGTAATCTCCGCACAGACATGGGGAGAATGTGTAATCCTCACACAGACACGGGGAGAATGTGTAATCTCACACAAACACGGGGAGAATGTGTAATCTCCACACAGACATGGGGAGAATGTGTAATCTCCACACAGACAAGGAAGACTGTGTAATCTCCACACAGACATGGGGAGAATGTGTAATCTCCACACAGACATGGGGAGAATGTGCAGTCCCCACACAGACACGGGGAGAATGTGTAATCTCCGCACCGATACGGGGAGAATGTGTAATCCTCACACAGACACGGGAAGAATGTGTAATCTCCGCACAGACACGGGGAGAATACGTAATCTCCACACAGACACGGGGAGAATGTGTAACCCCCACACAGACAGAGGGAGAATGCATAATCTCCATACAGACACGGGGAGAATGTGTAACCTCCACACAGACACGTGGAGAACGTGTAATCTCCGCACAGACACGGGGAGATTGTGTAATCCTTAGACAGACTCGGGGACAATGTGTAATCTTTGCACAGACACGGGGAGAATGTGTAATCTCCCCACAGACACGGGGAGAATGTGTAATCTCCGCACTGACAAGGGGAGAATGTGTAATCTCTGCACAGACACGGGGAGAATGTTTAATCCTCACACAGACACGGGGAGAATGTGTAATCTCCACACAGATGCGGGGAGAATGTGTAATCACCACACAGACATGGGGAGAATGTGTAATCTTCGCACAGACACGGGGAGAATGTGTAATCCTCACACAGACACGGGGAGAATGTGTAATCCTCACACAGACACGGGGAGAATGTGTAATCTCCACACAGACACGGGGTGAATGTGTAATCTCCGCACAGACACGGGGAGAATGTGTAATCCTCACACACATGGGGAGAATTTGTAATCACCGCACAGACACGGGGAGATTGTGTAATCCTCACACAGACACGGTGCGAATGCGTAATCTCCACACAGGCACGGGGAGAATGTGTAATGTCCGCACAGACACGGGGAGATTGTGTAATCCTTAGACAGACTCGGGGACAATGTGTAATCTTTGCACAGACACGGGGAGAATGTGTAATCTCCCCACAGACACGGGGAGAATGTGTAATCTCCGCACTGACAAGGGGAGAATGTGTAATCTCTGCACAGACACGGGGAGAATGTTTAATCCTCACACAGACACGGGGAGAATGTGTAATCTCCACACAGATGCGGGGAGAATGTGTAATCACCACACAGACATGGGGAGAATGTGTAATCTTCGCACAGACACGGGGAGAATGTGTAATCCTCACACAGACACGGGGAGAATGTGTAATCCTCACACAGACACGGGGAGAATGTGTAATCTCCACACAGACACGGGGTGAATGTGTAATCTCCGCACAGACACGGGGAGAATGTGTAATCCTCACACAGACACGGGGAGAATGTGTAATCCTCACACAGACATGGGGAGAATTTGTAATCACCGCACAGACACGGGGAGATTGTGTAATCCTCACACAGACACGGTGCGAATGCGTAATCTCCACACAGGCACGGGGAGAATGTGTAATGTCCGCACAGACAAGGGGCGAATGAGTAATCTCCGCACAGACATGGGGAGAATGTGTAATCCTCACACAGACACGGGGAGAATGTGTAATCTCCACACAAACACGGGGAGAATGTGTAATCTCCACACAGACACGGGGAGAATGTGTAATCTCCACACAGACAAGGAAGACTGTGTAATCTCCACACAGACATGGGGAGAATGTGTAATCTCCACACAGACATGGGGAGAATGTGCAGTCCCCACACAGACACGGGGAGAATGTGTAATCTCCGCACCGATACGGGGAGAATGTGTAATCCTCACACAGACACGGGAAGAATGTGTAATCTCCGCACAGACACGGGGAGAATACGTAATCTCCACACAGACACGGGGAGAATGTGTAACCCCCATACAGACAGAGGGAGAATGCATAACCTCCATACAGACACGGGGAGAATGTGTAACCTCCACACAGACACGTGGAGAACGTGTAATCTCCGCACAGACACGGGGAGATTGTGTAATCCTTACACAGACTCGGGGACAATGTGTAATCTTTGCACAGACACGGGGAGAATGTGTAATCTCCCCACAGCATCGGGTAGAATGTGTAATCTCCGCACTGACAAGGGGAGAATGTGTAATCTCTGCACAGACACGGGGAGAATGTTTAATCCTCACACAGACACGGGGAGAATGTGTAATCTCCACACAGACGCGGGGAGAATGTGTAATCTCCACACAGACATGGGGAGAATGTGTAATCTGCACGCAGACATGGGGAGAATGTGTAATCTCCGCACAGACACGGGGAGAAAGTATAATCTCCACACAGAAATGGGGCGAATGTATAATCTCCATACAGACTCGGGGAGAATGTGTAATCTCCGCACAGACACGTGGAGAATGTGTAATCTCACACCGACACGGGGAGAATGTGTAACCCCCACAAAGACAGAGGGAGATTGTGTAATCTCCGCACAGAAACGGGGAGAATGTGTAATCTCCACACAGAAACGGGGAGAATGTGTAATCTCCACACAGACACGGGGAGAATGTATAATCTACACACAGACACGGGGAGAATGTGCAGTCTCCACACAGACACGGGAAGAATGCGTAATCTCCACACAGATACGGGGAGAATGTGTAAACTCACACCGACACGGGGAGAACGTGTAATCTTCGCACAGACACGGGGAGAATGTGTAATCTCCGCACAGACACGGGGACAACGTGTAATCTCCACACAGACACGGGGAGAATGTGTAATCTCCACACAGACACGGGGAGAATTTGTAATCACCGCACAGACACGGGGATATTGTGTAATCCTCACACAGACATGGGGCGAATGTGTAATCACCGCACAGACACGGGGAGAATGTGTAATCTTCGCACAGACACGGGGAGAATGTGTAATCTCCGCACAGACACGGGGACAACGTGTAATCTCCACACAGACACGGGGAGAATGTGTAATCTCCACACAGACACGGGGAGAATTTGTAATCACCGCACAGACACGGGGATATTGTGTAATCCTCACACAGACATGGGGCGAATGTGTAATCACCGCACAGACACGGGGAGAATGTGTAATCCTCACACAGACGCAGGGAGCATGTGTAATCTCCACACAGAAATGGGGAGAATGTGTAATCTCCGCAAAGACACGGGGAGAATGTGTAATCTCCAAACAGACACGGTGAGAATGTGTAATCTCCACACAGACACAGGGAGAATGGGTAATCTCCACACAGACACGGGGAGAATGTGTAAACTCCGCACAGACACGGGGAGAATGTGTAATCTCCACACAGACACGGGGAGAATGTGTAATCCCCACATAGACACGGGGAGAATGTATAATCTCCATACAGACACGGGGAGAATGTATAATCTCCATACAGACACGGGGAGAATGTGTAATCTCACACTGACACGGGGAGAATGTGTAACCCCCACAAAGACAGAGGGAGAATGTGTTACCGACACAGAGACACGGGGAGAATGTGTAATCTCCGCACAGATATGGGGAGATTGTGTTATCCTTACACAGACAGGGGGACAATGTGTAATCTTTGCACAGACACGGGAATATGTGTAATCTCCGCACAGACACGGGGAGAAAGTGTCATCTCCGCACAGACACAGGGAGAATGTGTAATCACCGCACAGACACAGGGAGATTGTGTAATCCTCACACAGACACGGTGCGAATGTGTAATCTCCACACAGACACGGGGAGAAGGTGCAATCTCCGCACAGACAAGGGGAGAATGTGTAATCTCCACACAGACACGGGGTGAATATGTAATCTCCACACAGACACGGGGAGAATGTGTAATCTCAGCACAGACACGGGGAGAATGTGTAATCTCCACACAGATACAGGGAGAATGTGTAATCTCCACACAGACACGGTGAGTATGTATAATCTCCACAAAGACATGGGGAGAATGTGTAATCTCCACACAGACACGGGGTGAATGTGTAATCTCCGCACAGACACGGGGAGAATGTGTAATCCTCACACAGACACGGGGAGAATGTGTAATCCTCACACAGACATGGGGAGAATTTGTAATCACCGCACAGACACGGGGAGATTGTGTAATCCTCACACAGACACGGTGCGAATGCGTAATCTCCACACAGGCACGGGGAGAATGTGTAATGTCCGCACAGACAAGGGGCGAATGAGTAATCTCCGCACAGACATGGGGAGAATGTGTAATCTCCACACAGACACGGGGAGAATGTGTAATCTCAGCACAGACACGGGGAGAATGTGTAATCTCCACACAGATACAGGGAGAATGTGTAATCTCCACACAGACACGGTGAGTATGTATAATCTCCACAAAGACATGGGGAGAATGTGTAATCTCCACACAGACATGGGGAGAATGTGCAGTCTCCACACAGACACGGGGAGAATGCGTGATCTCCGCACAGACACGGGGAGAATGTGTAATCTCCACACAGAAACGGGGAGAATGTGTAATCTCCACACAGACACGGGGAGAATGTATAATCTACACACAGATACGGGGAGAATGTGTAATCACCACACAGACACAGGGAGAATGTGTAATCTTCGCACAGACATGGGGAGAATGTGCAATCTCCACACAGACATGGGGAAAATGTGCAGTCTCCACACAGACACGGGGAGAATGCATGATCTCCGCACAGACACGGGGAGAATGTGTAATCACCACACAGACACAGGGAGAATGTGTAATCTTCGCACAGACACGGGGAGAATGTGTAATCTCACACCGACACAGGGGGAATGTGAAACCCACACACAGACAGAGGGACAATGCATAATCTCCACACACACACACGGGGAGAAAGTGTAACCTCCACACAGACAAGGGGAGAATGTGTAATCACCACACAGACACGGGGAGAATTTGTAATCTCCCCACAGACACGGGGAGAATGTGTAATCTCCGCACAGACAAGGGGAGAATGTGTAATCTCTGCACAGACACGGGGAGAATGATTAATCCTCACACAGACACGGGGAGAATGTGTAATCTTCGCACAGACACGTGGAGAATGTGTAATCCTCACACAGACACGGGGAGAATGTGTTATCCTCACACAGACACGGGGAGAATGTGTAATCTCCACACAGACACGGGGTGAATGTGTAATCTCCGCACAGACACGGGGAGAATGTGTAATCCTCACACAGACACGGGGAGAATGTGTAATCCTCACACAGACACGGGGAGAATTTGTAATCACCGCACAGACACGGGGAGATTGTGTAATCCTCACACAGACACGGTGCGAATGTGTAATCTCCACACAGGCACGGGGAGAATGTGTAATGTCCGCACAGACAAGCGGCGAATGAGTAATCTCCGCACAGACATGGGGAGAATGTGTAATCCTCACACAGACACGGGGAGAATGTGTAATCTCCACACAAACACGGGGAGAATGTGTAATCTCCACACAGACACGGGGAGAATGTGTAATCTCCACACAGACAAGGAAGACTGTAATCTCCACACAGACATGGGGAGAATGTGTAATCTCCACACAGACATGGGGAGAATGTGCAGTCCCCACACAGACACGGGGAGAATGTGTAATCTCCGCACCGATACGGGGAGAATGTGTAATCCTCACACAGACACGGGAAGAATGTGTAATCTCCGCACAGACACGGGAGAATACGTAATCTCCACACAGACACGGGGAGAATGTGTAACCCCCACACAGACAGAGGGAGAATGCATAACCTCCATACAGACACGGGGAGAATGTGTAACCTCCATATTCCGCACAGACACGGGAGATTGTGTAATCCTTACACAGACTCGGGGACAATGTGTAATCTTTGCACAGACACGGGGAGAATGTGTAATCTCCCCACATACACGGGGAGAATGTGTAATCTCCGCACAGACAAGGGGAGAATGCGTAATCTCTGCACAAACACGGGGAGAATGTTTAATCCTCACACAGACACGGGGAGAATGTGTAATCTCCACACAGACATGGCGAGAATGTGTAATCTCCACACAGACATGGGGAGAATGTGTAATCTGCACGCAGACATGGGGAGAATGCGTAATCTCCGCACAGACACGGGGAGAAAGTATAATCTCCACACAGAAATGGGGCGAATGTATAATCTCCACACAGACACGGGGAGAATGTGTATTCTCCGCACAGACACGGGGAGAATGTGTAATCTCACACCGACACGGGGAGAATGTGTAACCCCCACAAAGACAGAGGCAGATTGTGTAATCTCCGCACAGACACGGGGAGAATGTGTAATCTCCACACAGACACGGGGAGAATGTATAATCTCCACACAGACACGGGAAGAAAGTGTAATCTCCACACAGATACGGGGAGAATGTGTAAACTCACACCGACACGGGGAGAATGTGTAATCTTCGCACAGACACGGGGAGAATGTGTAATCTCCGCACAGACACGGGGACAACGTGTAATCTCCACACAGAAACGGGGAGAATGTGTAATCTCCACACAGACACGGGGAGAATGTATAATCTCCACACAGACACGGGAAGAATGTGTAATCTCCACACAGATACGGGGAGAATGTGTAAACTCACACCGACACGGGGAGAATGTGTAATCTTCGCACAGACACGGGGAGAATGTGTAATCTCCGCACAGACATGGGGACAACGTGTAATCTCCACACAGACACGGGGAGAATGTGAAATCTCCACACAGACACGGGGAGAATTTGTAATCACCGCACAGACACGGGGATATTGTGTAATCTCACACCGACACGGGGAGAATGTGTAATCACCGCACAGACACGGGTAGAATGTGTAATCCTCACACAGACGCAGGGAGCATGTGTAATCTCCACACAGAAATGGGGAGAATGTGTAATCTCCGCAAAGACACGGGGAGAATGTGTAATCTCCACACAGACACGGTGAGAATGGGTAATCTCCACACAGACACGGGGAGAATGTGTAATCTCCACACAGACACAGGGAGAATGGGTAATCTCCGCAAAGACTCGGGGAGAATGTGTAATCTCCACACAGACACAGGGAGAATGTGTAATCTCCACACAGACACGGGGAGAATGTGTAATCTCCACACAGACACGGGGAGAATGTGTAATCTCCACATAGACACGGGGAGAATGTATAATCTCCATACAGACACGGGGAGAATGTGTAATCTCTACACAGGCACGGGGAGAATGTATAATCTCCATACAGACACGGGGAGAATGTGTAATCTCACACCGACACAGGGAGAATGTGTAACCCCCACAAAGACAGAGGGAGAATGTGTAATCTCCACACAGACATGGGGAGAATGTATAACCGACACAGAGACACGGGGAGAATGTGTAATCTCCGCACAGATATGGGGAGATGGTGTTATCCTTACACAGACAGGGGGACAATGTGTAATCTTTGCACAGACACGGGAATATGTGTAATCTCCGCACAGACATGGGGAGAAAGTGTCATCTCCGCACAGACACAGGGAGAATGTGTAATCACCGCACAGACACAGGGAGATTGTGTAATCCTCACACAGACACGGGGCGAATGTGTAATCTCCACACAGACACGGGGAGAAGGTGCAATCTCCGCACAGACAAGGGGAGAATGTGTAATCTCCACACAGACACAGGGAGAATGTGTAATCTCCACACAGACACGGGGTGAATATGTAATCTCCACACAGACACGGGGAGAATGTGTAATCTCCGCACAGAAACAGGGAGAATGTGTAATCTCCGCACAGAAACAGGGAGAATGTGTAATTTCCACACACACATGGGGAGAATGTGTAATCTCCGCACAGACACAGGGAGAATGTGTAATCTCCGCATGGACACAGGGGAGAATGTGTATTCTCCACACAGACACGGTGAGAATGTGTAATCTCCACACAGACACGGTGAGAATGTGTAATCTCCACACAGACACAGTGAGAATGTGTAAACTCCAAACAGACACGGGGAGAATGTATAATACCCACACAGACACGGGGAGAATGTATAATGCCCACACAGACACGGGGAGAATGTATAATCTCCACACAGATACAGGGAGAATGTGTAATCTCCACACAGACACGGTGAGTATGTATAATCTCCACACAGACATGGGGAGAATGTGTAATCTCCACACAGACATGGGGAGAATGTGCAATCTCCACACAGACATGGGGAGAATGTGCAGTCTCCACACAGACACGGGGAGAATGCGTGATCTCCGCACAGACACGGGGAGAATGTGTAATCTCCACACAGAAACGGGGAGAATGTGTAATCTCCACACAGACACGGGGAGAATGTATAATCTACACACAGATACGGGGAGAATGTGTAATCTCCACACTGACACGGGGAGAATGTATAATCTACACACAGATACGGGGAGAATGTGTAATCTCCACACAGACACGGGGAGAATGTATAATCTACACACAGATACGGGGAGAATGTGTAACCCCCACACAGAAACGGGGAGAATGTGTAATCTCCACACAGACACGGGGAGATTGTGTAATCCTTACACACACACGGGGAGATTGTGTAATGTCTGCACAGACACGGGGAGAATGTGAAATCTCCGCACTGACATGGGGAGAATGTGTAATCTCCACACAGACACGGGGTGAATGTATAATCTCCACACAGACACAGGGAGAATGTGTAATCTCTGCACAGACACGGGGAGAATGTGTAATCTCCACACAGACATGGGGAGAATGTATAACCGACACAGAGACACGGGGAGAATGTGTAATCTCCGCACAGATATGGGGAGATTGTGTTATCCTTACACAGACAGGGGGACAATGTGTAATCTTTGCACAGACACGGGAATATGTGTAATCTCCGCACAGACACAGGGAGAATGTGTAATCCTCACACAGACACGGGGAGAATGTGTAATCTCCACACAGACACGGGGTGATTTTGTAATCTCCAAACAGACACGGGGAGAATGTGTAATCTCCGCACAGATACGGGGAGAATGTGTAATCTCCACACAGATACAGGGAGAATGTGTAATCTCCACACAGACACGGTGAGTATGTATAATCTCCACACAGACATGGGGAGAATGTGCAATCTCCACACAGACATGGGGAGAACGTGCAGTCTCCACACAGACATGGGGAGAATGCATGATCTCCGCACAGACACGGGGAGAATGTGTAATCACCACACAGAAACGGGGAGAATGTGTAATCTCCACACAGACACAGGGAGAATGTGTAATCTTCGCACAGACACGGGGAGAATGTGTAATCTCACACCGACACAGGGGGAATGTGATACCCACACACAGACAGAGGGACAATGCATAATCTCCACACACACACACGGGGAGAATGTGTAATCTCCACACATACACACGGGGAGAAAGTGTAACCTCCACACAGACAAGGGGAGAATGTGAAATCTCTGCACAGACACGGGGAGAATGTGTAATCACCACACAGACACGGGGAGAATGTGTAATCTCCGCACAGACACAGGGAGAATTTGTAATCTCCCCACAGACACGGGGAGAATGTGTAATCTCCGCACAGACAAGGGGAGAATGTGTAATCTCTGCACAGACACGGGGAGAATGATTAATCCTCACACAGACACGGGGAGAATGTGTAATCTTCGCACAGACACGGGGAGAATGTGTAATCCTCACACAGACACGGGGAGAATGTGTTATCCTCACACAGACACGGGGAGAATGTGTAATCTCCACACAAACACGGGGTGAATGTGTAATCTCCGCACACACACGGGGAGAATGTGTAATCCTCACACAGACACGGGGAGAATGTGTAATCCTCACACAGACACGGGGAGAATTTGTAATCACCGCACAGACACGGGGAGAATGTGTAATCCTCACACAGACACGGTACGAATGTGTAATCTCCACACAAACACGGGGTGAATGTGTAATCTCCGCACACACACGGGGAGAATGTGTAATCCTCACACAGACACGGGGAGAATGTGTAATCCCCACACAGGCACGGGGAGAATGTGTAATCTCCGCACAGACACGGGGAGAATGTGTAATCCTCACACAGACACGGGGAGAATGTGTAATCCTCACACAGACACGGGGAGAATTTGTAATCACCGCACAGACACAGGGAGATTGTGTAATCCTCACACAGACACGGTGCGAATGTGTAATCTCCACACAGGCACGGGGAGAATGTGTAATGTCCGCACAGACAAGGGGCGAATGAGTAATCTCCGCACAGACATGGGGAGAATGTGTAATCCTCACACAGACACGGGGAGAATGTGTAATCTCCACACAAACACGGGGAGAATGTGTAATCTCCACACAGACACGGGGAGAATGTGTAATCTCCACACAGACAAGGAAGACTGTGTAATCTCCACACAGACATGGGGAGAATGTGTAATCTCCACACAGACATGGGGAGAATGTGCAGTCCCCACACAGACACGGGGAGAATGTGTAATCTCCGCACCGATACGGGGAGAATGTGTAATCCTCACACAGACACGGGAAGAATGTGTAATCTCCGCACAGACACGGGGAGAATACGTAATCTCCACACAGACACGGGGAGAATATGTAACCCCCACACAGACAGAGGGAGAATGCATAACCTCCATACAGACACGGGGAGAATGTGTAACCTCCACATTCCGCACAGACACGGGGAGATTGTGTAATCCTTACACAGACTCGGGGACAATGTGTAATCTTTGCACAGACACGGGGAGAATGTGTAATCTCCCCACAGACACGGGGAGAATGTGTAATCTCCGCACAGACAAGGGGAGAATGTGTAATCTCTGCACAAACACGGGGAGAAGGTTTAATCCTCACACAGACACGGGGAGAATGTGTAATCTCCACACAGACACGGCGAGAATGTGTAATCTCCACACAGACATGGGGAGAATGCGTAATCTCCGCACAGACACGGGGAGAAAGTATAATCTCCACACAGAAATGGGGCGAATGTATAATCTCCAAACAGACACGGGGAGAATGTGTAATCTCCGCACAGACACGGGGAGAATGTGTAATCTCACACCGACACGGGGAGAATGTGTAACCCCCACAAAGACAGAGGGAGATTGTGTAATCTCCGCACAGACACGGGGCGAATGTGTAATCTCCACACAGAAACGGGGAGAATGTGTAATCTCCACACAGACACGGCGAGAATGTATAATCTCCACACAGACACGGGAAGAATGTGTAATCTCCACACAGATACGGGGAGAATGTGTAAACTCACACCGACACGGGGAGAATGTGTGACCCCCACACAGACACGGGGAGAATGTGTAATCTTCGCACAGACACGGGGAGAATGTGTAATCTCCGCACAGACACGGGGACAACGTGTAATCTCCACACAGAAACGGGGAGAATGTGTAATCTCCACACAGACACGGGGAGAATTTGTAATCACCGCACAGACACGGGGATATTGTGTAATACTCACACAGACATGGGGCGAATGTGTAATCACCGCACAGACACGGGGAGAATGTGTAATCCTCACACAGACGCAGGGAGCATGTGTAATCTCCACACAGAAATGGGGAGAATGTGTAATCTCCGCAAAGACACGGGGAGAATGTGTAATCTCCACACAGACACGGGGAGAATGTGTAATCTCCACACAGACACAGGGAGAATGGGTAATCTCCACACAGACACGGGGAGAATGTGTAATCTCCGCACAGACACGGGGAGAATTTGTAATCTCCACACAGACACGGGGAGAATGTGTAATCACCACATAGACACGGGGAGAATGTATAATCTCCATACAGACACGGGGAGAATGTGTAATCTCTACACAGACACGGGGAGAATGTATAATCTCCATACAGACACGGGGAGAATGTGTAATCTCACACCGACACGGGGAGAATGTGTAACCCCCACAAAGACATAGGGAGAATGTGTAATCTCCACACAGACATGGGGAGAATGTATAACCGACACAGAGACACGGGGAGAATGTGTAATCTCCGCAGAGATACGGGCAGATTGTGTTATCCTTACACAGACAGGGGGACAATGTGTAATCTTTGCACAGACACGGGAATATGTGTAATCTCCGCACAGAGACGGGGAGAAAGTGTCATCTCCGCACAGACACAGGGAGAATGTGTAATCACCGCACAGACACGGGGAGAAGATGCAATCTCCGCACAGACAAGGGGAGAATGTGTAATCTCCACACAGACACAGGGAGAATGTGTAATCTCCACACAGACACGGGGAGAATGTGTAATCTCCACACAGATACAGGGAGAATGTGTAACCTCCACACAGACACGGTGAGTATGTATAATCTCCACAAAGACATGGGGAGAATGTGTAATCTCCACACAGACATGGGGAGAATGTGCAATCTCCACACAGACATGGGGAGAATGTGCAGTCTCCACACAGACACGGGGAGAATGCGTGATCTCCGCACAGACACGGGGAGAATGTGTAATCTCCACACAGAAACGGGGAGAATGTGTAATCTCCACACAGACACGGGGAGAATGTATAATCTACACACAGATACGGGGAGAATGTGTAATCTCCACACAGACACGGGGAGAATGTGTAATCTCCACACAGACACGGGGGGCTTGTGTAAACTCAGACCGACACGGGGAGAATGTGTAACCCCCACACAGAAACGGGGAGAATGTGTAATCTCCACACAGACACGGGGAGATTGTGTAATCCTTACACACACACGGGGAGATTGTGTAATGTCTGCATAGACACGGGGAGAATGTGAAATCTCCGCACAGACACGGGGAGATTGTGTAATCCTTACACACACATGGGGAGAATGTGTAATCTCCACACAGACACGGGGTGAATGTATAATCTCCACACAGACACAGGGAGAATGTGTAATCTCTGCACAGACACAGGGAGAATGTGTAATCTCCACACAGACACGGGGAGAATATGTAATCCACACACAGACACGGGGAGAATGTGTAATCTCCACACAGACACAGGGAGAATGTGTAATCTCCACACAGACACGGGGAGAATATCTAATCCACACACAGACACGGGGAGAATGTGTAATCCACACACAGACACAGGAAGAATGTGTAATCTCCACACAGACACAGGGAGAATGTGTAATCTCCACACAGACACGGGGAGAATGTGTAATCTCCACACAGACACGGGGAGAATGTGTAATCCACACACAGACACAGGGAGAATGCAAATTTTGCACACAGACATGGGGAGAATATGTAATCTCCACACAGACACGGGGAGAATGTGTAATCTCCACACAGACACGGGGAGAAAGTGTAATCTCCACACAGACACGGGGAGATTATGTAATCCACACACAGACACGCGGAGAATGTGTAATGCACACACAGACACAGGGAGAATGCAAATTTTGCACACAGACATGGGGAGAATATGTAATCTCCACACAGACACGGGGAGAATGTGTAATCTCCACACAGACATAGGGAGAATGTAAATTTTTCACCAGACATGGGGAGAATATGTAATCTCCACACAGACACGGGGAGAATGTGTAATCTCCACACAGACATAGGGAGAATGTAAATTTTTCACACAGACACGGGGAGAATGTGTAATCTCCACACAGATACAGGGAGAATGTGTAATCTCCACACAGACACGGGGAGAATGTGTAACCCCCACAAAGACACGGGGAGAATGTGTAATCACCACACGGACACAGGGAGAATGTGTAATCTTCGCACAGACACGGGGAGAATGTGTAATCTCAGACCGACTCAGGGGGAATGTGAAACCCACACACAGACAGAGGGACAATGCATAATCTCCACACAGACACGGGGAGAAAGTGTAATCTCCGCACAGACATAGGGAGAATTTGTAATCTCCGCACAGACACGGGGAGATTGTGTAATCCTCACACAGAAACGGGGCGAATGTGTAATCACCACACAGACACGGGGAGAATGTGTAATCATCACACAGACGCGGGGAGAATGTGTAATCTCCACACAAACACGGGGAGAATGTGTAATCTCCACACTGACACGGGGAGAATGTGGAATCTCCACACAGACACGGGTGAGAATGTGTAATCTACACACAGACACAGGGAGAATGTGTAATCTCCACACAGACACAGGGAGAATGTGTAATCTCAGCACAGACACGGGGAGAATGTGTAATCTCCACACAGACACGGGGAGAATGTGTAATCTCCACACAGACACTGGGAGAATGTATAATGTCCACACAGACATGGGGTGAACGTGTAATCTCCACACCAATACAGGGAGAATGTGTAATCTCCACACAGACACGGGGAGTATGCATAATCTCCACACCGACATGGGGAGAATGTGTAATCTCCACACAGACATGGGGAGAATGTGCAGTCTCCACGCAGACATGGGGAGAATGTGTAATCTCACACCGACACGGGGAGAATGTGTAATCTCCGCACAGACACGGGGAGAATCTGTAATCTCACACCGACATGGGGAGAATGTGTAATCTCCACATAGACACGGGGAGAATGTATAATCTCCACATAGACACGGGAGAATGTGTAATCTCCCCACAGACACGGGGAGAATCTGAAATCTCACACCGACATGGGGAAAATGTGTAACCCCCAAAAAGACAGAGGGAGAATGTGTAATCTGCACACAGACATGGGGAGAATGTGTAACCTCCACAGAGACACGGGGAGAATGCGAAATCTCCGCACAGACACGGGGAGATTGTGTTATCCTTACACAGACACGGGGAGAATGTGTAATCCTCACACAGACACGGGGAGAATGTATATTGTCAACACAAACACGGGGAGAATGTGTAATCTCCACACTGACACGGGGAGAATGTGTAATCTCCACACAGACAAGGGAGATTGTGTAATCTCCACACAGACACGGGGAGAATGTGTAATCTCCACACAGACACGGGGAGAATGTGTAATCTCCACACAGACACGGGGTGAATATGTAATCTCCGCACAGACACGGGGAGAATGTGTAATCTCCACACAGACACGGGGTGAATATGTAATCTCCGCACAGACAAGGGGAGAATGTGTAATCTCTGCACAGACACGGGGAGAATGTGTAATCACCACACAGACACGGGGAGAATGTGTAATCTCCGCACAGACACAGGGAGAATTTGTAATCTCCCCACAGACACGGGGAGAATGTGTAATCTCCGCACAGACAAGGGGAGAATGTGTAATCTCTGCACAGACACGGGGAGAATGATTAATCCTCACACAGACATGGGGAGAATGTGTAATCTCCGCACAGACACGGGGAGAATGTGTAATCCTCACACAGACACGGGGAGAATGTGTTATCCTCACACAGACACGGGGAGAATGTGTAATCTCCACACAGACACGGGGTGAATGTGTAATCTCCGCACAGACACGGGGAGAATGTCTAATCCTCACACAGACACGGGGAGAATGTGTAATCCTCACATAGACACGGGGAGAATTTGTAATCACCGCACAGACACGGGGAGATTGTGTAATCCTCACACAGACACGGTGCGAATGTGTAATCTCCACACAGGCACGGGGAGAATGTGTAATGTCCGCACAGACAAGCGGCGAATGAGTAATCTCCGCACAGACATGGGGAGAATGTGTAATCTCCACACAGACACGGGGAGAATGTGTAATCTCCACACAGACACGGGGAGAATGTGTAATCTCCACACAGACACGGGGAGAATGTGTAATCTCCACACAGACAAGGAAGACTGTGTAATCTCCACACAGACATGGGGAGAATGTGTAATCCTCACACAGATACGGGGAGAATGTGTAATCTCCACACAGACACGGGGAGAATGTGTAATCTCCACACAGACACGGGGGGCTTGTGTAAACTCAGACCGACACGGGGAGAATGTGTAACCCCCACACAGAAACGGGGAGAATGTGTAATCTCCACACAGACACGGGGAGATTGTGTAATCCTTACACACACACGGGGAGATTGTGTAATGTCTGCATAGACACGGGGAGAATGTGAAATCTCCGCACAGACACGGGGAGATTGTGTAATCCTTACACACACATGGGGAGAATGTGTAATCTCCACACAGACACGGGGTGAATGTATAATCTCCACACAGACACAGGGAGAATGTGTAATCTCTGCACAGACACAGGGAGAATGTGTAATCTCCACACAGACACGGGGAGAATATGTAATCCACACACAGACACGGGGAGAATGTGTAATCTCCACACAGACACAGGGAGAATGTGTAATCTCCACACAGACACGGGGAGAATATCTAATCCACACACAGACACGGGGAGAATGTGTAATCCACACACAGACACAGGAAGAATGTGTAATCTCCACACAGACACAGGGAGAATGTGTAATCTCCACACAGACACGGGGAGAATGTGTAATCTCCACACAGACACGGGGAGAATATGTAATCCACACACAGACACGGGGAGAATGTGTAATCCACACACAGACACAGGGAGAATGCAAATTTTGCACACAGACATGGGGAGAATATGTAATCTCAACACAGACACGGGGAGAATGTGTAATCTCCACACAGACACGGGGAGAATGTGTAATCTCCACACAGACACGGGGAGATTATGTAATCCACACACAGACACGGGGAGAATGTGTAATGCACACACAGACACAGGGAGAATGCAAATTTTGCACACAGACATGGGGAGAATATGTAATCTCCACACAGACACGGGGAGAATGTGTAATCTCCACACAGACATAGGGAGAATGTAAATTTTTCACCAGACATGGGGAGAATATGTAATCTCCACACAGACACGGGGAGAATGTGTAATCTCCACACAGACATAGGGAGAATGTAAATTTTTCACACAGACACGGGGAGAATGTGTAATCTCCACACAGATACAGGGAGAATGTGTAATCTCCACACAGACACGGGGAGAATGTGTAACCCCCACAAAGACACGGGGAGAATGTGTAATCACCACACGGACACAGGGAGAATGTGTAATCTTCGCACAGACACGGGGAGAATGTGTAATCTCAGACCGACTCAGGGGGAATGTGAAACCCACACACAGACAGAGGGACAATGCATAATCTCCACACAGACACGGGGAGAAAGTGTAATCTCCGCACAGACATAGGGAGAATTTGTAATCTCCGCACAGACACGGGGAGATTGTGTAATCCTCACACAGAAACGGGGCGAATGTGTAATCACCACACAGACACGGGGAGAATGTGTAATCATCACACAGACGCGGGGAGAATGTGTAATCTCCACACAAACACGGGGAGAATGTGTAATCTCCACACTGACACGGGGAGAATGTGGAATCTCCACACAGACACGGGGAGAATGTGTAATCTACACACAGACACAGGGAGAATGTGTAATCTCCACACAGACACAGGGAGAATGTGTAATCTCAGCACAGACACGGGGAGAATGTGTAATCTCCACACAGACACGGGGAGAATGTGTAATCTCCACACAGACACTGGGAGAATGTATAATCTCCACACAGACATGGGGTGAACGTGTAATCTCCACACAAATACAGGGAGAATGTGTAATCTCCACACAGACACGGGGAGTATGCATAATCTCCACACCGACATGGGGAGAATGTGTAATCTCCACACAGACATGGGGAGAATGTGCAGTCTCCACGCAGACATGGGGAGAATGTGTAATCTCACACCGACACGGGGAGAATGTGTAATCTCCGCACAGACACGGGGAGAATCTGTAATCTCACACCGACTTGGGGAGAATGTGTAATCTCCACATAGACACGGGGAGAATGTATAATCTCCACATAGACACGGGAGAATGTGTAATCTCCCCACAGACACGGGGAGAATCTGAAATCTCACACCGACATGGGGAAAATGTGTAACCCCCAAAAAGACAGAGGGAGAATGTGTAATCTGCACACAGACATGGGGAGAATGTGTAACCTCCACAGAGAAACGGGGAGAATGCGAAATCTCCGCACAGACACGGGGAGATTGTGTTATCCTTACACAGACACGGGGAGAATGTGTAATCCTCACACAGACACGGGGAGAATGTATATTGTCAACACAAACACGGGGAGAATGTGTAATCTCCACACTGACACGGGGAGAATGTGTAATCTCCACACAGACAAGGGAGAATGTGTAATCTCCACACAGACACGGGGAGAATGTGTAATCTCCACACAGACACGGGGTGAATATGTAATCTCCGCACAGACAAGGGGAGAATGTGTAATCTCTGCACAGACACGGGGAGAATGTGTAATCACCACACAGACACGGGGAGAATGTGTAATCTCCGCACAGACACAGGGAGAATTTGTAATCTCCCCACAGACACGGGGAGAATGTGTAATCTCCGCACAGACAAGGGGAGAATGTGTAATCTCTGCACAGACACGGGGAGAATGATTAATCCTCACACAGACATGGGGAGAATGTGTAATCTCCGCACAGACACGGGGAGAATGTGTAATCCTCACACAGACACGGGGAGAATGTGTTATCCTCACACAGACACGGGGAGAATGTGTAATCTCCACACGGACACGGGGTGAATGTGTAATCTCCGCACAGACACGGGGAGAATGTCTAATCCTCACACAGACACGGGGAGAATGTGTAATCCTCACACAGACACGGGGAGAATTTGTAATCACCGCACAGACACGGGGAGATTGTGTAATCCTCACACAGACACGGTGCGAATGTGTAATCTCCACACAAGCACGGGGAGAATGTGTAATGTCCGCACAGACAAGGGGCGAATGAGTAATCTCCGCACAGACATGGGGAGAATGCGTAATCTCCACACAGACACGGGGAGAATGTGTAATCTCCACACAGACACGGGGAGAATGTGTAATCTCCACACAGACACGGGGAGAATGTGTAATCTCCACACAGACAAGGAAGACTGTGTAATCTCCACACAGACATGGGGAGAATGTGTAATCTCCACACAGACATGGGGAGAATGTGCAGTCCCCACACAGACACGGGGAGAATGTGTTATCTCCCCACAGACACGGGGAGAATGTGTAATCTCCGCACAGACAAGGGGAGAATGTGTAATCTCTGCACAAACACGGGGAGAATGTTTAATCCTCACACAGACACGGGGAGAATGTGTAATCTCCACACAGACACGGGGAGAATGTGTAATCTCCACACAGACATGGGGAGAATGTGTAATCTGCACGCAGACATGGGGAGAATGCGTAATCTCCGCACAGACACGGGGAGAAAGTATAATCTCCACACAGAAATGGGGCGAATGTATAATCTCCATCCAGACATGGGGAGAATGTGTAATCTCCGCGCAGACACGGGGAGAATGTGTAATCTCACACCGACACGGGGAGAATGTGTAACCCCCACAAAGACAGAGGGAGATTGTGTAATCTCCGCACAGACACGAGGAGAATGTGTAATCTCCACACAGAAACGGGGAGAATGTGTAATCTCCACACAGACACGGGGAGAATGTATAATCTCCACACAGACACGGGAAGAATGTGTAATCTCCACACAGATACGGGGAGAATGTGTAAACTCACACCGACACGGGGAGAATGTGTGACCCCCACACAGACACGGGGAGAATGTGTAATCTTCGCACAGACACGGGGAGAATGTGTAATCTCCACACAGACACGGGGAGAATGTGTAATCTCCACACAGACACGGGGAGATTTTGTAATCACCGCACAGACACGGGGATATTGTGTAATCCTCACACAGACATGGAGCGAATGTGTAATCACCGCACAGACACGGGGAGAATGTGTAATCCTCACACAGACGCAGGGAGCATGTGTAATCTCCACACAGAAATGGGGAGAATGTGTAATCTCCGCAAAGACACGAGGAGAATGTGTAATCTCCACACAGACACGGTGAGAATGGGTAATCTCCACACAGACAGGGGGACAATGTGTAATCTTTGCACAGACACGGGAATATGTGTAATCTCCGCACAGACACGGGGAGAAAGTGTCATCTCCGCACAGACACAGGGAGAATGTGCAATCACCGCACAGACACAGGGAGATTGTGTAATCCTCACACAGACACGGGGCGAATGTGTAATCTCCACACAGACACGGGGAGAAGATGCAATCTCCGCACAGGCAAGGGGAGAATGTGTAATCTCCACACAGACACAGGGAGAATGTGTAATCTCCACACAGACACGGGGTGAATATGTAATCTCCACACAGACACGGGGAGAATGTGTAATCTCCACACAGATACAGGGAGAATGTATAATCTCCACACAGACATGGGGAGAATGTGTAATCTCCACACAGACATGGGGAGAATGTGCAATCTCCACACAGACATGGGGAGAATGTGCAGTCTCCACACAGACACGGGGAGAATGCGTGATCTCCGCACAGACATGGGGAGAATGTGTAATCTCCACACAGACACGGGTAGAATGTATAATCTACACACAGATACGGGGAGAATGTGTAATCTCCACACTGACACGGGGAGAATGTGTAATCTCCACACAGACACGGGGAGCTTGTGTAAACTCAGACCGACACGGGGAGAATGTGTAACCCCCACACAGAAACGGGGAGAATGTGTAATCTCCACACAGACACGGGGAGATTGTGTAATCCTTACACACACACGGGGAGATTGTGTAATGTCTGCACAGACACGGGGAGAATGTGAAATCTCCGCACAGACATGGGGAGAATGTGTAATCTCCACACAGACACGGGGAGAATGTGTAATCTCCACACAGACACAGGGAGAATGTGTAATCTCTGCACAGACACAGGGAGAATGTGTAATCTCCACACAGACACGGGGAGAATATGTAATCCACACACAGACACGGGGAGAATGTGTAATCTCCACACAGACACAGGGAGAATATGTAATCTCCACACAGACACGGGGAGAATATGTAATCCACACACAGACACGGGGAGAATGTGTAATCCACACACAGACACAGGAAGAATGTGTAATCTCCACACAGACACAGGGAGAATTTGTAATCTCCACACAGACACGGGGAGAATGTGTAATCTCCACACAGACACGGGGAGAATATGTAATCCACACACAGACACGGGGAGAATGTGTAATCCACACACAGACACAGGAAGAATGTGTAATCTCCACACAGACACAGGGAGAATGTGTAATCTCCACACAGACACGGGGAAAATGTGTAATCTCCACACAGACACGGGGAGAATATGTAATCCACACACAGACACGGGGAGAATGTGTAATCCACACACAGACACAGGGAGAATGCAAATTTTGCACACAGACATGGGGAGAATATGTAATCTCCACACAGACACGGGGAGAATGTGTAATCTCCACACAGACACGGGGAGAATGTGTAATCTCCACACAGACACGGGGAGATTATGTAATCCACACACAGACACGGGGAGAATGTGTAATGCACACACAGACACAGGGAGAATGCAAATTTTGCACACAGACATGGGGAGAATATGTAATCTCCACACAGACACGGGGAGAATGTGTAATCTCCACACAGACACAGGGAGAATGTAAATTTTTCACCAGACATGGGGAGAATATGTAATCTCCACACAGACACGGGGAGAATGTGTAATCTCCTCACAGACACAGGGAGAATGTAAATTTTTCACACAGACACGGGGAGAATGTGTAATCTCCACACAGATACAGGGAGAATGTGTAATCTCCACACAGACACGGGGAGTATGTATAATCTCCACACAGAAATGGGGAGAATGTGTAATCTCCACACAGACACGGGGAGAATGTGTAATCTCCACACAGACACGGGGAGAATGTGTAATCTCCACACAGACACGGGGAGAATGTGTAATCTCCACACAGACATGGGGAGAATGTGTAATCTGCACGCAGACATGGGGAGAATGCGTAATCTCCGCACAGACACGGGGAGAAAGTATAATCTCCACACAGAAATGGGGCGAATGTATAATCTCCGCACAGACAAGGGGAGAATGTGTAATCTCTGCACAGACACGGGGAGAATGATTAATCCTCACACAGACATGGGGAGAATGTGTAATCTCCGCACAGACACGGGGAGAATGTGTAATCCTCACACAGACACGGGGAGAATGTGTTATCCTCACACAGACACGGGGAGAATGTGTAATCTCCACACGGACACGGGGTGAATGTGTAATCTCCGCACAGACACGGGGAGAATGTCTAATCCTCACACAGACACGGGGAGAATGTGTAATCCTCACACAGACACGGGGAGAATTTGTAATCACCGCACAGACACGGGGAGATTGTGTAATCCTCACACAGACACGGTGCGAATGTGTAATCTCCACACAAGCACGGGGAGAATGTGTAATGTCCGCACAGACAAGGGGCGAATGAGTAATCTCCGCACAGACATGGGGAGAATGCGTAATCTCCACACAGACACGGGGAGAATGTGTAATCTCCACACAGACACGGGGAGAATGTGTAATCTCCACACAGACACGGGGAGAATGTGTAATCTCCACACAGACAAGGAAGACTGTGTAATCTCCACACAGACATGGGGAGAATGTGTAATCTCCACACAGACATGGGGAGAATGTGCAGTCCCCACACAGACACGGGGAGAATGTGTTATCTCCCCACAGACACGGGGAGAATGTGTAATCTCCGCACAGACAAGGGGAGAATGTGTAATCTCTGCACAAACACGGGGAGAATGTTTAATCCTCACACAGACACGGGGAGAATGTGTAATCTCCACACAGACACGGGGAGAATGTGTAATCTCCACACAGACATGGGGAGAATGTGTAATCTGCACGCAGACATGGGGAGAATGCGTAATCTCCGCACAGACACGGGGAGAAAGTATAATCTCCACACAGAAATGGGGCGAATGTATAATCTCCATCCAGACATGGGGAGAATGTGTAATCTCCGCGCAGACACGGGGAGAATGTGTAATCTCACACCGACACGGGGAGAATGTGTAACCCCCACAAAGACAGAGGGAGATTGTGTAATCTCCGCACAGACACGAGGAGAATGTGTAATCTCCACACAGAAACGGGGAGAATGTGTAATCTCCACACAGACACGGGGAGAATGTATAATCTCCACACAGACACGGGAAGAATGTGTAATCTCCACACAGATACGGGGAGAATGTGTAAACTCACACCGACACGGGGAGAATGTGTGACCCCCACACAGACACGGGGAGAATGTGTAATCTTCGCACAGACACGGGGAGAATGTGTAATCTCCACACAGACACGGGGAGAATGTGTAATCTCCACACAGACACGGGGAGAATTTGTAATCACCGCACAGACACGGGGATATTGTGTAATCCTCACACAGACATGGAGCGAATGTGTAATCACCGCACAGACACGGGGAGAATGTGTAATCCTCACACAGACGCAGGGAGCATGTGTAATCTCCACACAGAAATGGGGAGAATGTGTAATCTCCGCAAAGACACGAGGAGAATGTGTAATCTCCACACAGACACGGTGAGAATGGGTAATCTCCACACAGACAGGGGGACAATGTGTAATCTTTGCACAGACACGGGAATATGTGTAATCTCCGCACAGACACGGGGAGAAAGTGTCATCTCCGCACAGACACAGGGAGAATGTGCAATCACCGCACAGACACAGGGAGATTGTGTAATCCTCACACAGACACGGGGCGAATGTGTAATCTCCACACAGACACGGGGAGAAGATGCAATCTCCGCACAGGCAAGGGGAGAATGTGTAATCTCCACACAGACACAGGGAGAATGTGTAATCTCCACACAGACACGGGGTGAATATGTAATCTCCACACAGACACGGGGAGAATGTGTAATCTCCACACAGATACAGGGAGAATGTGTAATCTCCACACAGACACGGTGAGTATGTATAATCTCCACACAGACATGGGGAGAATGTGTAATCTCCACACAGACATGGGGAGAATGTGCAATCTCCACACAGACATGGGGAGAATGTGCAGTCTCCACACAGACACGGGGAGAATGCGTGATCTCCGCACAGACATGGGGAGAATGTGTAATCTCCACACAGACACGGGTAGAATGTATAATCTACACACAGATACGGGGAGAATGTGTAATCTCCACACTGACACGGGGAGAATGTGTAATCTCCACACAGACACGGGGAGCTTGTGTAAACTCAGACCGACACGGGGAGAATGTGTAACCCCCACACAGAAACGGGGAGAATGTGTAATCTCCACACAGACACGGGGAGATTGTGTAATCCTTACACACACACGGGGAGATTGTGTAATGTCTGCACAGACACGGGGAGAATGTGAAATCTCCGCACAGACATGGGGAGAATGTGTAATCTCCACACAGACACGGGGAGAATGTGTAATCTCCACACAGACACAGGGAGAATGTGTAATCTCTGCACAGACACAGGGAGAATGTGTAATCTCCACACAGACACGGGGAGAATATGTAATCCACACACAGACACGGGGAGAATGTGTAATCTCCACACAGACACAGGGAGAATATGTAATCTCCACACAGACACGGTGAGAATATGTAATCCACACACAGACACGGGGAGAATGTGTAATCCACACACAGACACAGGAAGAATGTGTAATCTCCACACAGACACAGGGAGAATTTGTAATCTCCACACAGACACGGGGAGAATGTGTAATCTCCACACAGACACGGGGAGAATATGTAATCCACACACAGACACGGGGAGAATGTGTAATCCACACACAGACACAGGAAGAATGTGTAATCTCCACACAGACACAGGGAGAATGTGTAATCTCCACACAGACACGGGGAAAATGTGTAATCTCCACACAGACACGGGGAGAATATGTAATCCACACACAGACACGGGGAGAATGTGTAATCCACACACAGACACAGGGAGAATGCAAATTTTGCACACAGACATGGGGAGAATATGTAATCTCCACACAGACACGGGGAGAATGTGTAATCTCCACACAGACACGGGGAGAATGTGTAATCTCCACACAGACACGGGGAGATTATGTAATCCACACACAGACACGGGGAGAATGTGTAATGCACACACAGACACAGGGAGAATGCAAATTTTGCACACAGACATGGGGAGAATATGTAATCTCCACACAGACACGGGGAGAATGTGTAATCTCCACACAGACACAGGGAGAATGTAAATTTTTCACCAGACATGGGGAGAATATGTAATCTCCACACAGACACGGGGAGAATGTGTAATCTCCTCACAGACACAGGGAGAATGTAAATTTTTCACACAGACACGGGGAGAATGTGTAATCTCCACACAGATACAGGGAAAATGTGTAATCTCCACACAGACACGGGGAGTATGTATAATCTCCACACAGAAATGGGGAGAATGTGTAATCTCCACACAGACACGGGGAGAATGTGTAATCTCCACACAGACACGGGGAGAATGTGTAATCTCCACACAGACACGGCAGAATGTGTAATCTCACACCGACACGGGGAGAATGTGTAACCCCCACATAGACAGAGGGAGAATGTGTAATCACCACACAGACACAGGGAGAATGTGTAATCTTCGCACAGACACGGGGAGAATGTGTAATCTCAGACCGACTCAGGGGGAATGTGAAACCCACACACAGACAGAGGGACAATGCATAATCTCCACACAGACACGGGGAGAAAGTGTAATCTCCGCACAGACATAGGGAGAATGTGCAATCTCCGCACAGACACGGGGAGATTGTGTAATCCTCACACAGAAACGGGGCGAATGTGTATTCACCACACAGACACGGGGAGAATGTGTAATCCTCACACAGACGCGGGGAGAATGTGTAATCTCCACACAAACACGGGGAGAATGTGTAATCTCCACACTGACATGGGGAGAATGTGTAATCTCCACACAGACACGGGGAGAATGTGGAATCTCCACACAGAGACGGGGAGAATGTGTAATCTACACACAGACACAGGGAGAATGTGTAATCTCCACACAGACACAGGGAGAATGTGTAATCTCAGCACAGACACGGGGAGAATGTGTAATCTCCACACAGACACGGGGAGAATGTGTAATCTCCACACAGACACAGGGAGAATGTGTAATCTCAGCACAGACACGGGGAGAATGTGTAATCTCCACACCGACATGGGGAGAATGTGTAATCTCCGCACAGACACGGGGAGAATCTGTAATCTCACACCGACATGGGGAGAATGTGTAATCTCCACATAGACACGGGGAGAATGTATAATCTCCACACAGACACGGGAGAATGTGTAATCTCCCCACAGACACGGGGAGAATCTGAAATCTCACACCGACATGGGGAGAATGTGTAACCCCCAAAAAGACAGAGGGAGAATGTGTAATCTGCACACAGACATGGGGAGAATGTGTAACCTCCACAGAGACACGGGGAGAATGCGAAATCTCCGCACAGACACGGGGAGATTGTGTTATCCTTACACAGACACGGGGACAATGTGTAATCTTTGCACAGACACGGGGAGAATGTGTAATCTCCACACAGACACGGGGATAATGTGTAATCTCCGCACAGACACGCGGAGAATGTGTAATCCTCACACAGACACGGGGAGAATGTATATTGTCAACACAAACACGGGGAGAATGTGTAATCTCCACACAGACACGGGGAGAATGTGTAATCTCCAGACAGACACGGGGAGAATGTGTAATCTCCACACAGACACGGGGTGAATATGTAATCTCCGCACAGACACGGGGAGAATGTGTAATCTCCACACAGACACGGGGTGAATATGTAATCTCCGCACAGACAAGGGGAGAATGTGTAATCTCTGCACAGACACGGGGAGAATGTGCAATCACCACACAGACACGGGGAGAATGTGTAATCTCCGCACAGACACAGGGAGAATTTGTAATCTCCCCACAGACACGGGGAGAATGTGTAATCTCCGCACAGACAAGGGGAGAATGTGTAATCTCTGCACAGACACGGGGAGAATGATTAATCCTCACACAGACACGGGGAGAATGTGTAATCTTCGCACAGACACGGGGAGAATGTGTAATCCTCACACAGACACGGGGAGAATGTGTTATCCTCACACAGACACGGGGAGAATGTGTAATCTCCACACAGACACGGGGTGAATGTGTAATCTCCGCACAGACACGGGGAGAATGTGTAATCCTCACACAGACACGGGGAGAAAGTGTAATCCTCACACAGACACGGGGAGAATTTGTAATCACCGCACAGACACGTGGAGAACGTGTCATCTCCGCACTGACACGGGGAGATTGTGTAATCCTTACACAGACTCGGGGACAATGTGTAATCTTTGCACAGACACGGGGAGAATGTGTAATCTCCCCACAGACACGGGGAGAATGTGTAATCTCCGCACAGACAAGGGGAGAATGTGTAATCTCTGCACAAACACGGGGAGAATGTTTAATCCTCACACAGACACGGGGAGAATGTGTAATCTCCACACAGACACGGGGAGAATGTGTAATCTCCACACAGACATGGGGAGAATGTGTAATCTGCACGCAGACATGGGGAGAATGCGTAATCTCCGCACAGACACGGGGAGAAAGTATAATCTCCACACAGAAATGGGGCGAATGTATAATCTCCATACAGACATGGGGAGAATGTGTAATCTCCGCGCAGACACGGGGAGAATGTGTAATCTCACACCGACACGGGGAGAATGTGTAACCCCCACAAAGACAGAGGGAGATTGTGTAATCTCCGCACAGACACGGGGAGAATGTGTAATCTCCACACAGAAACGGGGAGAATGTGTAATCTCCACACAGACACGGGGAGAATGTATAATCTCCACACAGACACGGGAAGAATGTGTAATCTCCACACAGATACGGGGAGAATGTGTAAACTCACACCGACACGGGGAGAATGTGTGACCCCCACACAGACACGGGGAGAATGTGTAATCTTCGCACAGACACGGGGAGAATGTGTAATCTCCGCACAGACACGGGGAGAATGTGTAATCACCGCACAGACACGGGGATATTGTGTAATCCTCACACAGACATGGGGCGAATGTGTAATCACCGCACAGACACGGGGAGAATGTGTAATCCTCACACAGACGCAGGGAGCATGTGTAATCTCCACACAGAAATGGGGAGAATGTGTAATCTCCGCAAAGACACGGGGAGAATGTGTAATCTCTGCACAGACATGGGGAGAATGATTAATCCTCACACAGACACGGGGAGAATGTGTAATCTTCGCACAGAAACGGGGAGAATGTGTAATCCTCACACAGACACGGGGAGAATGTGTTATCCTCACACAGACACGGGGAGAATGTGTAATCTCCACACAGACACGGGGTGAATGTGTAATCTCCGCACAGACACGGGGAGAATGTGTAATCCTCACACAGACACGGGGAGAATGTGTAATCCTCACACAGACACGGGGAGAATTTGTAATCACCGCACAGACACGGGGAGATTGTGTAATCCTCACACAGACACGGTGCGAATGTGTAATCTCCACACAGGCACGGGGAGAATGTGTAATGTCCGCACAGACAAGGGGCGAATGAGTAATCTCCGCACAGACATGGGTAGAATGTGTAATCCTCACACAGACACGGGGAGAATGTGTAATCTCCACACAAACACGGGGAGAATGTGTAATCTCCACACAAACACGGGGAGAATGTGTAATCTCCACACAGACATGGGGAGAATGTGTAATCTCCACACAGACAAGGAAGACTGTGTAATCTCCACACAGACATGGGGAGAATGTGTAATCTCCACACAGACATGGGGAGAATGTGCAGTCCCCACACAGACACGGGGAGAATGTGTAATCTCCGCACCGATACGGGGAGAATGTGTAATCCTCACACAGACACGGGAAGAATGTGTAATCTCCGCACAGACACGGGGAGAATGCGTAATCTCCACACAGACACGGGGAGAATGTGTAACCCCCACACAGACAGAGGGAGAATGCATAACCTCCATACAGACACGGGGAGAATGTGTAACCTTCACACAGACACGTGGAGAACGTGTCATCTCCGCACAGACACGGGGAGAATGTGTAATCCTTACCCAGACTCGGGGACAATGTGTAATCTTTGCACAGACACGGGGAGAATGTGTAATCTCCCCACAGACACGGGGAGAATGTGTAATCTCCGCACAGACAAGGGGAGAATGCGTAATCTCTGCACAAACACGGGGAGAATGTTTAATCCTCACACAGACACGGGGAGAATGTGTAATCTCCACACAGACACGGGGAGAATGTGTAATCTCCACACAGACATGGGGAGAATGTGTAATCTGCACGCAGACATGGGGAGAATGTGTAACCTCCACAGAGACATGGGGAGAATGTGAAATCTCCGCACAGACACGGGGAGATTGTGGTATCCTTACACAGACACGGGGACAATGTGTAATCTTTGCACAGACACGGGGAGAATGTGTAATCTCCACACAGACACGGGGATAATGTGTAATCTCCGCACAGACATGCGGAGAATGTGTAATCCTCACACAGACACGGGGAGAATGTATATTGTCAACACAAACACGGGGAGAATGAGTAATCTCCACACTGACACGGGGAGAATGTGTAATCTCCACACAGACAAGGGAGATTGTGTAATCTCCACACAGACACGGGGAGAATGTGTAATCTCCTCACAGACACAGGGAGAATGTGTAATCTCCACACAGACACGGGGAGAATGTGTAATCTCCACACAGACACGGGGTGAATATGTAATCTCCGCACAGACACCGGGAGAATGTGTAATCTCCACACAGACACGGGGAGAATGTGTAATCTCCACACAGACACGGGGAGAATGTGTAATCTCCACACAGACACGGAGAGTATGTATAATCTCCACACAGACATGGGGAGAATGTGTAATCTCCACTCTGACATGGGGAGAATGTGTAATCTCCACACAGACACGGAGAGTATGTATAATCTCCACACAGACATGGGGAGAATGTGTAATCTCCACTCTGACATGGGGAGAATGTGCAGTCTCCACACAGACACGGGGAGAATGCGTGATCTCCGCACAGACACGGGGAGAATCTGTAATCTCACACCGACATGGGGAGAATGTGTAATCTCCACATAGACACGGGGAGAATGTATAATCTCCACACAGACACGGGAGAATGTGTAATCTCCCCACAGACACGGAAAGAATCTGAAATCTCACACCGACATGGGGAGAATGTGTAACCCCCAAAAAGACAGAGGGAGAATGTATAATCTGCACACAGACATGGGGAGAATGTGTAACCTCCACAGAGACACGGGGAGAATGTGAAATCTCCGCACAGACACGGGGAGATTGTGTTATCCTTACACAGACACGGGGACAATGTGTAATCTTTGCACAGACACGGGGAGAATGTGTAATCTCCACACAGACACGGGGATAATGTGTAATCTCCGCACAGACACGCGGAGAATGTGTAATCCTCACACAGACACGGGGAGAATGTATATTGTCAACACAAACACGGGGAGAATGTGTAATCTCCACACTGACACGGGGAGAATGTGTAATCTCCACACAGACAAGGGAGATTGTGTAATCTCCACACAGACACGGGGAGAATGTGTAATCTCCTCACAGACACAGGGAGAATGTGTAATCTCCACACAGACACGGGGTGAATATGTAATCTCCACACAGACACGGGGAGAATGTGTAATCTCCACACAGACACGGGGTGAATATGTAATCTCCGCACAGACACCGGGAGAATGTGTAATCTCCACACAGACACGGGGAGAATGTGTAATCTCCACACAGACACGGGGAGAATGTGTAATCTCCACATAGACACGGAGAGTATGTATAATCTCCACACAGACATGGGGAGAATGTGTAATCACCACTCTGACATGGGGAGAATGTGCAGTCTCCACACAGACACGGGGAGAATGCGTGATCTCCGCACAGACACGGGGAGAATGTGTAATCTCCGCACAGAAACGCGGAGAATGTCTAATCTCCACACAGACACGGGGAGAATGTGTAATCTCCACACAGACACGGGGAGAATGTGTAATCTCCACACAGACACGGGGAGAATGTGTAATCTCCACACAGACACGGAGAGTATGTATAATCTCCACACAGACATGGGGAGAATGTGTAATCTCCACTCTGACACGGGGAGAATGTGTAATCTCCACACAGACACGGAGAGTATGTATAATCTCCACACAGACATGGGGAGAATGTGTAATCTCCACTCTGACATGGGGAGAATGTGCAGTCTCCACACAGACACGGGGAGAATGCGTGATCTCCGCACAGACACGGGGAGAATGTGTAATCTCCGCACAGAAACGAGGAGAATGTGTAATCTCCACACAGACACGGGGAGAATGTGTAATCTCCACACAGACACGGGGAGAATGTGTAATCTCCGCACAGTAACGCGGAGAATGTGTAATCTCCACACAGACATGGGGACAATGTGTAATCCCCGCACAGACACAGGGAGAATTTGTAATCTCCGCACAGACACGGGGAGAATGTGTAATCTCCAAACCGACACGGGGAGACTGTGTAATCTCCACACAGACACGGGGAGAATGTGTCATCTCAACACAGACACAGGGAGAATGTGTAATCTCCACACAGACACAGGGAGAATGTGTAATCTCCACACAGACACGGGGAGAATGTGTAATCTCCACACAGGCACGGGGAGAATGTGTAATCTCCACACAGGCACGGGGAGAATGTGTAATCTCAACACAGACACAGGGAGAATGTGTAATCTCCACACAGACACAGGGAGAATGTGTAATCTCCACACAGACACGGGGAGAATGTGTAATCTCCACACAGGCACGGGGAGAATGTGTAATCTCCACACAGGCACGGGGAGAATGTGTAATCTCCACACAGACACAGGGAGAATGTGTAATCTCCACACAGGCACGGGGAGAATGTGTAATCTCCACACAGACACGGGGAGAATGTGTAATCTCACACCGACACGGGGAGAATGTGTAACCCCCACAAAGACAGAGGGAGAATGTGTAATCTCCACACAGATATGGGGAGAATGTGTAACCTCCACAGAGACACGGGGAGAATGTGTAATCTCCGCACAGACACGGGGAGATTGTGTTATCCTTACACAGACAGGGGGACAATGTGTAATCTTTGCACAGACACGGGAATAATGTGTAATCTCCGCACAGACACGGGGAGAATGTGTAATCTCCGCACAGACACAGGGAGAATGTGTCATCACCGCACAGACACAGGGAGATTGTGTAATCCTCACACAGACACGGGGCGAATGTGTAATCTCCACACAGACACGGGGAGAATGTGTAATCTCCGCACAGACAAGGGGAGAATGTGGAGTCTCCACACAGACACAGGGAGAATGTGTAATCTCCACACAGACACGGGGAGTATGTATAATCTCCACACAGACATGGGGAGAATGTGTAATCTCCACACAGACATGGGGAGAATGTGCAATCTCCACCCAGACATGGAGAGAATGTGCAGTCTCCACACAGACACGGGGAGAATGCGTGATCTCCGCACAGACACGGGGAGAATGTGTAATCTCCACACAGAAACAGGGAGAATGTGTAAGCTCCACACAGACACGGGGAGAATGCGTTATCTCCACACAGACACGGGGAGAATGTATAATCTCCACACAGATACGGGGAGAATGTGTAATCTCCACACAGACACGGGGAGAATGTGCAGTCTCCACACAGACACGGGGAGAATGTGTAAATTCACACAGACACGGGGAGAATGTGCAGTCTCCGCACAGACACGGGGACAATGTGTAATCTCCACACAGACACAGGGAGAATCTGTAATCTCCACACAGACACGGGGAGAATGTGTAATCTCCGCACAGACACAGTGAGAATTTGTAATCTCCGCACAGACAAGGGGAGATTGTGTAATCTGCACACAAACACGGGGAGAATGTTTAATCTCCACACTGACACGGGGAGAATGTGTAATCTCCGCACAGACACGGGGAGAATGTGTAATCTGCACACAAACACGGGGAGAATGTTTAATCTCCACACTGACACGGGGGGAATGTGTAATCTCCATACAGACATGGGGAGAATGTGTAATCTCCACACAGACACGGGGAGAATGTGTAATCTCCACACAGACACAGGGAGAATGTGTAATCTCCACACAGACACAGGGAGAATGTGTAATGTCCACACAGACACAGGGAGAATGGGTAATCTCCACAGAGACACGGGGAGAATGTTAATCTCCGCACAGACACAGGGAGAATGTGTAATCTCCACACAGGCACGGGGAGAATGTGTTATCTCCACACAGACAATGGGAGAATGTGTAATCCTCACCCAGACACGGGGAGAATGTGTAATCTCCACACAGTTACAGGGAGAATGTGTAATCTCCACACAGACACGGGGAGCATGCATAATCTCCACACAGACATGGGGAGAATGTGTAATCTCCACACAGACATGGGGAGAATGTGCAGTCTCCACGCAGACACGGGGAAAATGTGTAATCTCCACATAGACACGGGGAAAATGTGTAATCTCCGCACAGACACGGGGAAAATGTGTAATCTTACACCGACACGGGGAGAATGTGTAACCCCCACAAAGACAGAGGGAGAATGTGTAATCTCCACACTGATATGGGGAGAATGTGTAACCTCCACAGAGACACGGGGAGAATGTGTAATCTCCGCGCAGACACGGGGAGATTGTATTATCCTTACACAGACAGGGGGACAATGTGTAATCTTTGCACAGACATGGGGAGAATGTGTAATCTCCGCACAGACACAGGAAGAATTTGTAATCTCCGCACAGACACGGGGAGAATGTGTAATCTCCACACAGACACGGGGAGAATGTGTAATCTCCACACTGACACTGGGAGAATGTGTAATCCTCACACAGACACGGGGAGTATGCATAATCTCCACACAGACATGGGGAGAATGTGAAATCTCCACACAGACATGGGGAGAATGTGCAGTCTCCACACAGACATGGGGAGAATGCGTTATCTCCGCACAGACACGGGGAGAAAGTATAATCTCCACACAGAAATGGGGCGAATGTGTATTCTCCACACAGACACGGGGAGAATGTGTAATCTCCACATAGATACGGGGAGAATGTATAATCTCCATACAGACACGGGGAGAATGTGTAATCTCCGCACAGACACGGGGAGAATGTGTAATCTCACACCGACACGGGGAGAATGTGTAACCCCCACAAAGACAGAGGGAGAATGTGTAATCTCCACACAGACATGGGGAGAATGTGTAACCTCCACAGAGACATGGGGAGAATGTGTAATCTCCGCACAGACACGGGGAGAATGTGTAATCTCCACACAGACACGGGGTGAATGTGTAATCTCCACACAGATACAGGGATAATGTGTAATCTCCACACAGACACGGGGAGTATGCATAATCTCCACACAGACATGGGGAGAATGTGTAATCTCCACACGGACATGGGGAGAATGTATAATCTCCACACGGACACGGGGAGAATGTATAATCTCCACACAGACACGGGGCGAATGTGCAGTCTCGATGCAGACATGGGGAGAATGCGTTATCTCCGCACAGACATGGGGCGAATGCGTAATCTCCACACAGACACGGGGATAATGTGTAATCTCCACACAGACACGGGGAGAATGTATAATCTCCATACAGAAAAGGGGAGAATGTGTAATGTCCGCACAGACACGGGGAGAATGTGTAATCTCACACCGACACGGGGAGAATGTGTAACCCCCACAAAGACAGAGGGAGAATGTGTAATCTCCACACAGACATGGGGAGAATGTGTAACCTCCACAGAGACACGGGGAGAATGTGTGATCTCCGCACAGACACGGGGAGATTGAGTAATCCTTACACAGACACGGGGACAATGTGTAATCTTTGCACAGACACGGGTAGAATGTGAAATCTCCGGACAGACACGAGGAGAATGTGTAATCTCCGCACAGACACAGGGAGAATGTGTAAGCTCTGCACAGATACGGGGAGATTGTGTAATCCTCACACAGACACAGGGCGAATGTGTAATCTCCACACAGACACGTGGAGAATTTGTAATATCCGCACAGACACGGGGAGAATGCGTAATCCTCACACAGACACGGGGAGAATGTGTAATCTCCACACAGACACAGGGTGAATGTGTAATCTCCGCACAGACACGGGGCGAATGTGTAATCTCCACACAGATAAGCGGAAAATTTGTAATCCCCACACAGATACGGGGAGAATGTGTAATCTCCACACAGACACGGGGAGAATGTGCAGTCTCCACACAGACACAGGGAGAATGTGTAATCTCCACACAGAAACGCGGAGAATGTGTAATCGCCACACAGACACGGGGAGAATGTATAATCTCCACACAGACACGGGGAGAATGTGTAATCTCCACACTGATACGGGGAGAATGTGTAAACTCACACCGACACGGGGAGAATGTGTAACCCCCACACAGACATGGGGAGAATGTGTAATCTCCGCACAGACACGGGGAGAATGTGTAAACTCACACCGACACGGGGAGAATGTGTAACCCCCACACAGACAGAGGGAGAATGCATAATCTCCACACAGACATGGGGAGAATGTGTAATCTCCACACAGACACGGGGAGAAAGTGTAACCTCCACACAGACACGGGGAGAATTTGTAATCTCCGCACAGACACAGGGAGAATGTGTAATCACCACACAGACACGGGGAGATTGTGTAATCTCCACACAGACACGGGGACAATGTGTAATCTCCACACAGACACGGGGAGAATGTGTAATCTCCGCACAGACACGGGGACAATGTGTAATCTCCTCATAGACACGGGGAGAATGGGTAATCACCGCACAGACACAGGGAGAATTTGTAATCTCCGCACAGACACGGGGAGATTGTGTAATCGTCACACAGACACTGGGCGAATGTGTAATCACCGCACAGACACGGGGAGAATGTGTAATCTCCACACAAATACGGGGAGAATGTGTAATCTCCACACTGACACTGGGAGAATGTGTAATCTCCACACAGACACGGTGAAAATGTGTAATCTCCACACAGACACGGGGAGAATGTGTAATCTCCACACAGACACAGGGAGAATGTGTAATCTACACACAGACACGGGGAGAATGTGTAATCTCCGCACAGACACGGGGAGAATGTGTAATCTCCACACAGGCATGGGGAGAATGTGTAATCTCCGCACAGACACGGGGAGATTGTGTTATCCTTACACAGACAGGGGGACAATGTGTAATCTTTGCACAGACACGGGAATAATGTGTAATCTCCGCACAGACACGGGGAGAATGTGTAATCTCCGCACAGACACAGGGAGAATGTGTCATCACCGCACAGACACAGGGAGATTGTGTAATCCTCACACAGACACGGGGCGAATGTGTAATCTCCACACAGACACGGGGAGAATGTGTAATCTCCGCACAGACAAGGGGAGAATGTGGAGTCTCCACACAGACACAGGGAGAATGTGTAATCTCCACACAGACACGGGGAGTATGTATAATCTCCACACAGACATGGGGAGAATGTGTAATCTCCACACAGACATGGGGAGAATGTGCAATCTCCACCCAGACATGGAGAGAATGTGCAGTCTCCACACAGACACGGGGAGAATGCGTGATCTCCGCACAGACACGGGGAGAATGTGTAATCTCCACACAGAAACAGGGAGAATGTGTAAGCTCCACACAGACACGGGGAGAATGCGTTATCTCCACACAGACACGGGGAGAATGTATAATCTCCACACAGATACGGGGAGAATGTGTAATCTCCACACAGACACGGGGAGAATGTGCAGTCTCCACACAGACACGGGGAGAATGTGTAAATTCACACAGACACGGGGAGAATGTGCAGTCTCCGCACAGACACGGGGACAATGTGTAATCTCCACACAGACACAGGGAGAATCTGTAATCTCCACACAGACACGGGGAGAATGTGTAATCTCCGCACAGACACAGTGAGAATTTGTAATCTCCGCACAGACAAGGGGAGATTGTGTAATCTGCACACAAACACGGGGAGAATGTTTAATCTCCACACTGACACGGGGAGAATGTGTAATCTCCGCACAGACACGGGGAGAATGTGTAATCTGCACACAAACACGGGGAGAATGTTTAATCTCCACACTGACACGGGGGGAATGTGTAATCTCCATACAGACATGGGGAGAATGTGTAATCTCCACACAGACACGGGGAGAATGTGTAATCTCCACACAGACACAGGGAGAATGTGTAATCTCCACACAGACACAGGGAGAATGTGTAATGTCCACACAGACACAGGGAGAATGGGTAATCTCCACAGAGACACGGGGAGAATGTTAATCTCCGCACAGACACAGGGAGAATGTGTAATCTCCACACAGGCACGGGGAGAATGTGTTATCTCCACACAGACAATGGGAGAATGTGTAATCCTCACCCAGACACGGGGAGAATGTGTAATCTCCACACAGTTACAGGGAGAATGTGTAATCTCCACACAGACACGGGGAGCATGCATAATCTCCACACAGACATGGGGAGAATGTGTAATCTCCACACAGACATGGGGAGAATGTGCAGTCTCCACGCAGACACGGGGAAAATGTGTAATCTCCACATAGACACGGGGAAAATGTGTAATCTCCGCACAGACACGGGGAAAATGTGTAATCTTACACCGACACGGGGAGAATGTGTAACCCCCACAAAGACAGAGGGAGAATGTGTAATCTCCACACTGATATGGGGAGAATGTGTAACCTCCACAGAGACACGGGGAGAATGTGTAATCTCCGCGCAGACACGGGGAGATTGTATTATCCTTACACAGACAGGGGGACAATGTGTAATCTTTGCACAGACATGGGGAGAATGTGTAATCTCCGCACAGACACAGGAAGAATTTGTAATCTCCGCACAGACACGGGGAGAATGTGTAATCTCCACACAGACACGGGGAGAATGTGTAATCTCCACACTGACACTGGGAGAATGTGTAATCCTCACACAGACACGGGGAGTATGCATAATCTCCACACAGACATGGGGAGAATGTGAAATCTCCACACAGACATGGGGAGAATGTGCAGTCTCCACACAGACATGGGGAGAATGCGTTATCTCCGCACAGACACGGGGAGAAAGTATAATCTCCACACAGAAATGGGGCGAATGTGTATTCTCCACACAGACACGGGGAGAATGTGTAATCTCCACATAGATACGGGGAGAATGTATAATCTCCATACAGACACGGGGAGAATGTGTAATCTCCGCACAGACACGGGGAGAATGTGTAATCTCACACCGATACGGGGAGAATGTGTAACCCCCACAAAGACAGAGGGAGAATGTGTAATCTCCACACAGACATGGGGAGAATGTGTAACCTCCACAGAGACATGGGGAGAATGTGTAATCTCCGCACAGACACGGGGAGAATGTGTAATCTCCACACAGACACGGGGTGAATGTGTAATCTCCACACAGATACAGGGAGAATGTGTAATCTCCACACAGACACGGGGAGTATGCATAATCTCCACACAGACATGGGGAGAATGTGTAATCTCCACACGGACATGGGGAGAATGTATAATCTCCACACGGACACGGGGAGAATGTATAATCTCCACACAGACACGGGGCGAATGTGCAGTCTCGATGCAGACATGGGGAGAATGCGTTATCTCCGCACAGACATGGGGCGAATGCGTAATCTCCACACAGACACGGGGATAATGTGTAATCTCCACACAGACACGGGGAGAATGTATAATCTCCATACAGAAAAGGGGAGAATGTGTAATGTCCGCACAGACACGGGGAGAATGTGTAATCTCACACCGACACGGGGAGAATGTGTAACCCCCACAAAGACAGAGGGAGAATGTGTAATCTCCACACAGACATGGGGAGAATGTGTAACCTCCACAGAGACACGGGGAGAATGTGTGATCTCCGCACAGACACGGGGAGATTGAGTAATCCTTACACAGACACGGGGACAATGTGTAATCTTTGCACAGACACGGGTAGAATGTGAAATCTCCGGACAGACACGAGGAGAATGTGTAATCTCCGCACAGACACAGGGAGAATGTGTAAGCTCTGCACAGATACGGGGAGATTGTGTAATCCTCACACAGACACAGGGCGAATGTGTAATCTCCACACAGACACGTGGAGAATTTGTAATATCCGCACAGACACGGGGAGAATGCGTAATCCTCACACAGACACGGGGAGAATGTGTAATCTCCACACAGACACAGGGTGAATGTGTAATCTCCGCACAGACACGGGGTGAATGTGTAATCTCCACACAGATAAGCGGAAAATTTGTAATCCCCACACAGATACGGGGAGAATGTGTAATCTCCACACAGACATGGGGAGAATGTGCAGTCTCCACACAGACACAGGGAGAATGTGTAATCTCCACACAGAAACGCGGAGAATGTGTAATCGCCACACAGACACGGGGAGAATGTATAATCTCCACACAGACACGGGGAGAATGTGTAATCTCCACACTGATACGGGGAGAATGTGTAAACTCACACCGACACGGGGAGAATGTGTAACCCCCACACAGACATGGGGAGAATGTGTAATCTCCGCACAGACACGGGGAGAATGTGTAAACTCACACCGACACGGGGAGAATGTGTAACCCCCACACAGACAGAGGGAGAATGCATAATCTCCACACAGACATGGGGAGAATGTGTAATCTCCACACAGACACGGGGAGAAAGTGTAACCTCCACACAGACACGGGGAGAATTTGTAATCTCCGCACAGACACAGGGAGAATGTGTAATCACCACACAGACACGGGGAGATTGTGTAATCTCCACACAGACACGGGGACAATGTGTAATCTCCACACAGACACGGGGAGAATGTGTAATCTCCGCACAGACACGGGGACAATGTGTAATCTCCTCATAGACACGGGGAGAATGGGTAATCACCGCACAGACACAGGGAGAATTTGTAATCTCCGCACAGACACGGGGAGATTGTGTAATCGTCACACAGACACTGGGCGAATGTGTAATCACCGCACAGACACGGGGAGAATGTGTAATCTCCACACAAATACGGGGAGAATGTGTAATCTCCACACTGACACTGGGAGAATGTGTAATCTCCACACAGACACGGTGAAAATGTGTAATCTCCACACAGACACGGGGAGAATGTGTAATCTCCACACAGACACAGGGAGAATGTGTAATCTACACACAGACACGGGGAGAATGTGTAATCTCCGCACAGACACGGGGAGAATGTGTAATCTCCACACAGGCATGGGGAGAATGTGTTATCTCCACACAGACACTGGGAGAATGTGTAATCCTCACCCAGACACGGGGAGAATGTGTAATCTCCACACAGATACGGGGTGAATGTGTAATCTCCACACAGTTACAGGGAGAATGTGTAATCTCCACACAGACACGGGGAGTATGTGTAATCTCCACACAGACATGGGGAGAATGTGCAGTCTCCACGCAGACATGGGGAGAATGCGTAATCTCCACACAGACACGGGGAAAATGTGTAATCTCCGCACAGACACGGGGAGAATGTGTAATCTCACACCGACACGGGGAGAATGTGTAAACCCCACAAAGACAGAGGGAGAATGTGTAATCTCCACACAGATATGGGGAGAATTTGTAACCTCCACAGACACACGGGGAGAATGTGTAATCTCCGCACAGACACGGGGAGATTGTGTTATCCTTACACAGACAGGGGGACAATGTGTAATCTTTGCACAGACACGGGGAGAATGTGTAATCTCCGCACAGACACAGGGAGAATTTGCACTCTCCGCACAGACACGGGGAGATTGTGTAATCCTCACACAGATACGGGGCGAATGTGTAATCACCGCACAGACACGGGGAGAATGTGTAATCTCCACACTGACACGGGGAGAATGTGTAATCTCCACACAGACACGGGGAGAATGTGTAATCTCCACACAGGCACGGGGAGAATGTGTAATCTCCACACAGACACTGGGAGAATGTGTAATCCTCACACAGACACGGGGAGTATGCATAATCTCCACACAGACATGGGGAGAATGTGCAGTCTCCATGCAGACATGGGGAGAATGCGTTATCTCCGCACAGACACGGGGAGAAAGTATAATCTCCACACAGAAATGGGGCGAATGTGTAATCTCCACACAGACACGGGGAGAATGTGTCATCTCCACATAGATACGGGGAGAATGTATAATCTCCATACAGACACGGGGAGAATGTGTAATCTCCGCACAGACACGGGGAGAATGTGTAATCTCCACACAGACATGGGGAGAATGTGTAACCTCCACAGAGACACGGGGAGAATGTGTGATCTCCGCACAGACACGGGGAGATTGAGTAATCCTTACACAGACACGGGGACAATGTGTAATCTTTGCACAGTCACGGGGAGAATGTGAAATCTCCGCACAGACACGGGGAGAATGTGTAATCTCCGCACAGACACAGGGAGAATGTGTAAACTCTGCCCAGATACGGGGAGATTGTGTAATCCTCACACAGACACAGGGCGAACGTGTAATCTCCACACAGACACGTGGAGAATTTGTAATATCGGCACAGACACGGGGAGAATGCGTAATCCTCACACAGACACGGTGAGAATGTGTACTCCCACACAGACACGGGGTGAATGTGTAATCTCTGCACAGACATGGGGCGAATGTGTAATCTCCACACAGATACGGGGAGATTGTGTAATCTTCACGCAGACACGGGGAGAATGTGTAATCCCCACACAGACAAGGGGAGAATTTGTAATCGCCGCACAGACACGGGGAGATTGTGTAATCCTCACACAGACACGGGGCGAATGTGTTATCACCGCACAGACACGGGGAGAATGTGTAATCCTCACACAGACACGGGGAGAATGTGTAATCTCCACACAGACAGGGGGAGAATGTGTAATCTCCACACTGACACGGGGAGAATGTGTAATCTCCACACAGACACGGGGAGAATGTGGAAGCTCTGCACAGATACGGGGAGATTGTGTAATCCTCACACAGACACAGGGCGAATGTGTAATCTGCACACAGACACGTGGAGAATGTGTAATATCCCCACAGACACGGGGAGAATGTGTAATCCTCACACAGACACGGGGAGAATGTGTAATCTCCACACAGACACAGGGAGAATGGGTAATCTCCGCACAGACACGGGGAGAATGTGTAATCTCCGCACAGACACGGGGACAATGTGTAATCTCCGCACAGACACAGGGAGAATTTGTAATCTCTGCACAGACATGGGGAGAATGTGTAATCCTCACACAGACACGGTGCGAATGTGTAATCACCGCACAGACACGGGGAGAATGTGTAATCTCCGCACAGACACGGGGAGAATGTGTAATCCTCACACAGACACGGGGAGAATGTGTAATCCTCACACAGACACAGGGAGAATGGGTAATCTGCGCACAGACACGGGGAGAATGTGTAATCTCCGCACAGACACGGGGACAATGTGTAATCTCCGCACAGACACGGGGAGATTGTGTAATCCTCACACAGACACGGGGCGAATGTGTAATCACCGCACAGACACGGGGAGAATGTGTAATCCTCACACAGACGCGGGGAGAATGTGTAATCTCCACTCAGACTCGGGGACAAAGTATAATCTGAACACAGACACAGGGAGAATGTGTAATCTCCGCACAGACATGGGGAGAATGTGTAATCACCACACGGACACAGGGAGAATGTGTAATCTCCGCACAGACACAGGGAGAGTGTATAATCTCCGCACAGATACAGGGAGAATGTGTAATCTCCGCACAGACACGGGGAGAATGTGTAATCCCCACACAGACACGGGGAGAATGTATAATCTCCGCACAGACACGGGGAGAATGTGTAATCTCCACACAGACACGGGGAGAACGTATAATATCCGCACAGACACGGGGAGAATGTATAATCTCTGCACAGACACGGGGAGAATGTGTCATCTCCACACAGACACAGGGAGAATGTGTAATCTCCACACAGACACAGGGAGAATGTGTCATCTCCACACAGACACGGGGAGAATGTATAATCTCCACACAGACACAGGGAGATTGTATAATCTCCGCACAGACACGGGGAGAATGTGTAATCTCCACACAGATACAGGGAGAATGTATAATCTTCACACAGACGGAGGGAGAATGTGTAATCCCCACACAGACACGGGGAGAATGTGTCATCTCCACACAGACACGGGGAGAATGTGTAATCTCCGCACAGACACGGGGAGAATGTGTAATGTCCGCACAGACACGGGGAGAATGTGTAATGTCCGCACAGACACGGGGAGAATGTGCATCCCCCACGCAGACACAGGGAGGATGTCTAATCTCCACACAGACACAGGGAGAATGTGTAATCCCCACACAGACACAGGGAGAATGTGTTATCTCCACACAGACACGGGGAGAATTTGTAATTCCCACACAGACACGGGGAGAATGTGTAATCTCCAAACAGACACGGGGAGAATGTGTAATCTCCACACAGACACGGGGAGAATGTGTGATCTTCACACAGACACGGGGAGAATGTGTAATCTCCACACAGACACGGGGAGAATGTGTAATCCCCGCACAGACACAGGGAGAATGTGTAATGTCCACACAGACACAGGGAGAATGTATAATCTCCGCACAGACACGGGGAGAATGTGTAATCCCCGCACAGACACGGGGAGAATGTGTAATGTCCACACAGACACGGGGAGAATGTGTAATCTCCACACAGACCCAGGGAGAATGTGTAATCCCCACACAGACACAGGGAGAGTGTGTAATCTCCACACAGACACAGGGAAAATGTATAATCTGAACACAGACACAGGGAGAATGTGTAACCCCTCACACAGACAAGGGGAGATTGTGTAATCTCCGCACAGACATGGGGTGAATGTGTAATCTCCACACTGATGCGGGGAGAATGTGTAATCCCCACACAGACACGGGGAGAATGCGTAATCTCCACACAGACACGGGGAGAACGTATAATCTCCACACAGACACGGGGAGAATGTGTAATCCCCACACGGACACAGGGAGAACGTATAATCTCCACACAGTCACGGGGTGAATGTGTAATCTCCACACAGACACGGGGAGAATGTGTAATCCCCACACAGACACGGGCTGAATGTATAATCTCCACACAGACACGGGGTGAATGTGTAATCCCCACACAGACACGGGGAGAATGTATAATCTCCGCACAGACACAGGGGGAATGTGTAATCTCCACACAGACACGGGGAGAATGTATAATCTCTGCACAGACACGGGGGGAATGTGTAATCCCCACACAGACATGGGGAGAATTTGAAATCCCCACACAGACACAGGGAGAATGTGTTATCTCCACACAGAAACGGGGAGAATGTGTAATCTCCGCACGGACACGGCGAGAATGTGTATCCCCCGCACAGACACAGGGAGAAAGCGTTATCTCCACACAGACAAGGGCAGAATGTGTAATCTCTGTGGGCGGCACGGTGGCACAGTGGGCGGCACTGCTGCCTCACAACGCAAGAGACCCGGGTTCAATTCCCGCCTCAGGCGACTGACTTTGTGGAGTTTGCACATTCTCCCCGTGTCTGCGTGGGATTCCTCCGGATGCTCCGGTTTCCTCCCACAATCCAAAGAAGTGCAGGTCAGGTGAATTGGCCATGCTAAATTGCCAGTAGTGTTAGGTAAAGGAGTAAATGTAGGGGTATGGGTCTGGGTGGGTTGCGCTTCGGCGGGTCGGTGTGGACTTGTTGGGCCGAAGGGCCTGTTTCCACACTGTAAGTAATCTAATCTAATCTAATCTAATCCACACAGACACGGGGAGAATGTGTAATCTCCACACAGACACAGGGAGAATGTGTATTCTCCACACAGACACGGGGAGAATGTGTAATCCCCAGACAGACACAGGGAGAGTGTGTATTCCCCAAACAGACACGGGGGGAATGTGTAATCTCCACACAGACACGGGGAGAAAGTGTAATCCCCACAAAGACGCGGGGAGAATGTGTAATCCCCACACAGATACAGGGAGAATGTGTAATCCCCACACAGACACGGGGAGAATGTGTCATTTCCGCACAGACATGGGGAGAATGTGTAATCTCCACACAGACATGGGGAGAATGTGTAATCTCCACACAGACTCGGGGAGAATGTGTAATCTCCACACAGACACGGGGAGAATGTGTAATCCCCACACAGACATGGGGAGAATGTGTAATCTCCACACAGACACGTGGAGAATGGGAAATCTCCGCACAGACACGGGGAGAATGTGTAATCCCCACACAGACACGGGGAGAATGTGTAATCCCCACACAGACACGGGGAGAATGTGTAATCTCCACACAGACACGGGGAGAATGTGTAATCCCGACACAGACACGGGGAGAATGTGTAATCACCACACAGACACAGGGAGAATGTGTAATCCCCACACAGACACGGGGAGAATGTGTAATCTCCACACAGACATGGGGAGAATGTGTAATCCCCACACAGACACGGGCAGAATGTGTAATCCCGACACAGACACGGGGAGAACGTATAATCTCCACACAGACATGGGGAGAATGTGTAATCCCCACACAGACACAGGGAGAACGTATAATCTCCACACAGTCACGGGGTGAATGTGTAATCTCCACACAGACACGGGGAGAATGTGTAATCCCCACACAGACACGGGCTGAATGTATAATCTCCACACAGACACGGGGTGAATGTGTAATCCCCACACAGACACGGGGAGAATGTATAATCTCCGCACAGACACAGGGGGAATGTGTAATCTCCACACAGACACGGGGAGAATGTATAATCTCTGCACAGACACGGGGGGAATGTGTAATCTCCGCACAGACACGGGGAGAATGTGTAATGTCCGCACAGACACGGGGAGAATGTGTAATGTCCGCACAGACACGGGGAGAATGTGCATCCCCCACGCAGACACAGGGAGGATGTCTAATCTCCACACAGACACAGGGAGAATGTGTAATCCCCACACAGACACGGGGAGAATTTGTAATTCCCACACAGACACGGGGAGAATGTGTAATCTCCAAACAGACACGGGGAGAATGTGTAATCTCCACACAGACACGGGAAGAATGTGTGATCTTCACACAGACACGGGGAGAATGTGTAATCTCCACACAGACACGGGGAGAATGTGTAATCCCCGCACAGACACAGGGAGAATGTGTAATGTCCACACAGACACAGGGAGAATGTATAATCTCCGCACAGACACGGGGAGAATGTGTAATCCCCGCACAGACACGGGGAGAATGTGTAATGTCCACACAGACACGGGGAGAATGTGTAATCTCCACACAGACCCAGGGAGAATGTGTAATCCCCACACAGACACAGGGAGAGTGTGTAATCTCCACACAGACACAGGGAAAATGTATAATCTGAACACAGACACAGGGAGAATGTGTAACCCCTCACACAGACAAGGGGAGATTGTGTAATCTCCGCACAGACATGGGGTGAATGTGTAATCTCCACACTGATGCGGGGAGAATGTGTAATCTCCACACAGACACGGGGAGAACGTATAATCTCCACACAGACACGGGGAGAATGTGTAATCCCCACACGGACACAGGGAGAACGTATAATCTCCACACAGTCACGGGGTGAATGTGTAATCTCCACACAGACACGGGGAGAATGTGTAATCCCCACACAGACACGGGCTGAATGTATAATCTCCACACAGACACGGGGTGAATGTGTAATCCCCACACAGACACGGGGAGAATGTATAATCTCCGCACAGACACAGGGGGAATGTGTAATCTCCACACAGACACGGGGAGAATGTATAATCTCTGCACAGACACGGGGGGAATGTGTAATCCCCACACAGACATGGGGAGAATTTGAAATCCCCACACAGACACAGGGAGAATGTGTTATCTCCACACAGAAACGGGGAGAATGTGTAATCTCCGCACGGACACGGGGAGAATGTGTATCCCCCACACAGACACAGGGAGAAAGCGTTATCTCCACACAGACAAGGGCAGAATGTGTAATCTCTGTGGGCGGCACGGTGGCACAGTGGGCGGCACTGCTGCCTCACAACGCAAGAGACCCGGGTTCAATTCCCGCCTCAGGCGACTGACTTTGTGGAGTTTGCACGTTCTCCCCGTGTCTGCGTGGGATTCCTCCGGATGCTCCGGTTTCCTCCCACAATCCAAAGAAGTGCAGGTCAGGTGAATTGGCCATGCTAAATTGCCAGTAGTGTTAGGTAAAGGAGTAAATGTAGGGGTATGGGTCTGGGTGGGTTGCGCTTCGGCGGGTTGGTGTGGACTTGTTGGGCCGAAGGGCCTGTTTCCACACTGTAAGTAATCTAATCTAATCTAATCTAATCCACACAGACACGGGGAGAATGTGTAATCTCCACACAGACACAGGGAGAATGTGTATTCTCCACACAGACACGGGGAGAATGTGTAATCCCCAGACAGACACAGGGAGAGTGTGTATTCTCCAAACAGACACGGGGGGAATGTGTAATCTCCACACAGACACGGGGAGAAAGTGTAATCCCCACAAAGACGCGGGGAGAATGTGTAATCCCCACACAGATACAGGGAGAATGTGTAATCCCCACACAGACACGGGGAGAATGTGTCATTTCTGCACAGACATGGGGAGAATGTGTAATCTCCACACAGACATGGGGAGAATGTGTAATCTCCACACAGACTCGGGGAGAATATGTAATCTCCACACAGACACGGGGAGAATGTGTAATCCCCACACAGACATGGGGAGAATGTGTAATCTCCACACAGACACGTGGAGAATGGGAAATCTCCGCACAGACACGGGGAGAATGTGTAATCCCCACACAGACACGGGGAGAATGTGTAATCCCCACACAGACACGGGGAGAATGTGTAATCTCCACACAGACACGGGGAGAATGTGTAATCCCGACACAGACACGGGGAGAATGTGTAATCACCACACAGACACAGGGAGAATGTGTAATCCCCACACAGACACGGGGAGAATGTGTAATCTCCACACAGACATGGGGAGAATGTGTAATCCCCACACAGACACGGGGAGAATGTGTAATCCCGACACAGACACGGGGAGAACGTATAATCTCCACACAGACATGGGGAGAATGTGTAATCCCCACACAGACACAGGGAGAACGTATAATCTCCACAGAGTCACGGGGTGAATGTGTAATCTCCACACAGACACGGGGAGAATGTGTAATCCCCACACAGACACGGGCTGAATGTATAATCTCCACACAGACACGGGGTGAATGTGTAATCCCCACACAGACACGGGGAGAATGTATAATCTCCGCACAGACACAGGGGGAATGTGTAATCTCCACACAGACACGGAGAGAATGTGTAATCCCCACACAGACACGGGCTGAATGTATAATCTCCACACAGACACGGGGAGAATGTATAATCTCCGCACAGACACAGGGGGAATGTGTAATCTCCACACAGACACGGGGAGAATGTATAATCTCTGCACAGACACGGGGGGAATGTGTAATCCCCACACAGACATGGGGAGAATTTGAAATCCCCACACAGACACAGGGAGAATGTGTTATCTCCACACAGAAACGGGGAGAATGTGTAATCTCCGCACGGACACGGGGAGAATGTGTATCCCCCACACAGACACAGGGAGAAAGCGTTATCTCCACACAGACAAGGGCAGAATGTGTAATCTCTGTGGGCGGCACGGTGGCACAGTGGGCGGCACTGCTGCCTCACAACGCAAGAGACCCGGGTTCAATTCCCGCCTCAGGCGACTGACTTTGTGGAGTTTGCACGTTCTCCCCGTGTCTGCGTGGGATTCCTCCGGATGCTCCGGTTTCCTCCCACAATCCAAAGAAGTGCAGGTCAGGTGAATTGGCCATGCTAAATTGCCAGTAGTGTTAGGTAAAGGAGTAAATGTAGGGGTATGGGTCTGGGTGGGTTGCGCTTCGGCGGGTCGGTGTGGACTTGTTGGGCCGAAGGGCCTGTTTCCACACTGTAAGTAATCTAATCTAATCTAATCTAATCTAATCCACACAGACACGGGGAGAATGTGTAATCTCCACACAGACACAGGGAGAATGTGTATTCTCCACACAGACACGGGGAGAATGTGTAATCCCCAGACAGACACAGGGAGAGTGTGTATTCTCCAAACAGACACGGGGGGAATGTGTAATCTCCACACAGACACGGGGAGAAAGTGTAATCCCCACAAAGACGCGGGGAGAATGTGTAATCCCCACACAGATACAGGGAGAATGTGTAATCCCCACACAGACACGGGGAGAATGTGTCATTTCCGCACAGACATGGGGAGAATGTGTAATCTCCACACAGACATGGGGAGAATGTGTAATCTCCACACAGACTCGGGGTGAATGTGTAATCTCCACACAGACACGGGGAGAATGTGTAATCCCCACACAGACATGGGGAGAATGTGTAATCTCCACACAGACACGTGGAGAATGGGAAATCTCCGCACAGACACGGGGAGAATGTGTAATCCCCACACAGACACGGGGAGAATGTGTAATCCCCACACAGACACGGGGAGAATGTGTAATCTCCACACAGACACGGGGAGAATGTGTAATCCCGACACAGACACGGGGAGAATGTGTAATCACCACACAGACACAGGGAGAATGTGTAATCCCCACACAGACACGGGGAGAATGTGTAATCTCCACACAGACATGGGGAGAATGTGTAATCCCCACACAGACACGGGGAGAATGTGTAATCCCGACACAGACACGGGGAGAACGTATAATCTCCACACAGACATGGGGAGAATGTGTAATCCCCACACAGACACAGGGAGAATGTGTAATCCCGACACAGACACGGGGAGAACGTATAATCTCCACACAGACATGGGGAGAATGTGTAATCCCCACACAGACACGGGGAGAATGTGTAATCCCGACACAGACACGGGGAGAACGTATAATCTCCACACAGACACAGGGGGAATGTGTAATCTCCACACAGACACGGGGAGAATGGGAAATCTCCGCACAGACACGGGGAGAATGTGTAATCCCCACACAGACATGGGGAGAATGTGTAATCTACGCACAGACACGTGGAGAATGGAAAATCTCCACACAGACACAGGGAGAATGTGTAATCTCCGCACAGACACGGGGAAAATGTGTAATCTCCACACCGACACGGGGTGAATGTGTAATCTCCACACAGACACGGGGAGAATATGTAATCTCCGCACAGACACGGGGAGAATGTGTAACCCCCACACAGACACGGGGAGAATGTGTAATTTCAACAGAGACACGGGCAGAATGTGTAATCTCCACACAGAAAAGGGGAGAATGTGTAATCTCACACCGACACGGGGAGAATGTGTAACCCCCACACAGACACGGGGAGAATGTGTAATCTCCACACAGACACGGGGAGAATGTGTAATCTCCACACAGACACGGGGAGAATGTGTAACCCCCACACAGACACGGGGAGAATGTGTAACCCCCACACAGACACGGGGAGAATGTGTAATCTCCACACAGACACGGGGAGAATGTGTAATCTCCACACAGACACGGGGAGATTGTGTAACCCCCACACAGACACGGGGAGAATGTGTAATCTCCACACAGACATGGGGAGAATGTGTAATCTCCACACAGACTCGGGGAGAATGTGTAATCTCCACACAGACACGGGGAGAATGTGTAATCCCCACACAGACATGGGGAGAATGTGTAATCTCCACACAGACACGTGGAGAATGGGAAATCTCCGCACAGACACGGGGAGAATGTGTAATCCCCACACAGACACGGGGAGAATGTGTAATCCCCACACAGACACGGGGAGAATGTGTAATCTCCACACAGACACGGGGAGAATGTGCAATCCCGACACAGACACGGGGAGAATGTGTAATCACCACACAGACACAGGGAGAATGTGTAATCCCCACACAGACACGGGGAGAATGTGTAATCTCCACACAGACATGGGGAGAATGTGTAATCCCCACACAGACACGGGGAGAATGTGTAATCCCGACACAGACACGGGGAGAACGTATAATCTCCACACAGACATGGGGAGAATGTGTAATCCCCACACAGACACAGGGAGAACGTATAATCTCCACACAGTCACGGGGTGAATGTGTAATCTCCACACAGACACGGGGAGAATGTGTAATCCCCACACAGACACGGGGAGAATGTATAATCTCCGCACAGACACAGGGGGAATGTGTAATCTCCACACAGACACGGGGAGAATGTATAATCTCTGCACAGACACGGGGGGAATGTGTAATCCCCACACAGACATGGGGAGAATTTGAAATCCCCACACAGACACAGGGAGAATGTGTTATCTCCACACAGAAACGGGGAGAATGTGTAATCTCCGCACGGACACGGGGAGAATGTGTATCCCCCACACAGACACAGGGAGAAAGCGTTATCTCCACACAGACAAGGGCAGAATGTGTAATCTCTGTGGGCGGCACGGTGGCACAGTGGGCGGCACTGCTGCCTCACAACGCAAGAGACCCGGGTTCAATTCCCGCCTCAGGCGACTGACTTTGTGGAGTTTGCACGTTCTCCCCGTGTCTGCGTGGGATTCCACCGGATGCTCCGGTTTCCTCCCACAATCCAAAGAAGTGCAGGTCAGGTGAATTGGCCATGCTAAATTGCCAGTAGTGTTAGGTAAAGGAGTAAATGTAGGGGTATGGGTCTGGGTGGGTTGCGCTTCGGCGAGTCGGTGTGGACTTGTTGGGCCGAAGGGCCTGTTTCCACACTGTAAGTAATCTAATCTAATCTAATCTAATCCACACAGACACGGGGAGAATGTGTATTCTCCACACAGACACGGGGAGAATGTGTAATCCCCAGACAGACACAGGGAGAGTGTGTATTCTCCAAACAGACACGGGGGGAATGTGTAATCTCCACACAGACACGGGGAGAAAGTGTAATCCCCACAAAGACGCGGGGAGAATGTGTAATCCCCACACAGATACAGGGAGAATGTGTAATCCCCACACAGACACGGGGAGAATGTGTCATTTCCGCACAGACTCGGGGAGAATGTGTAATCTCCACACAGACATGGGGAGAATGTGTAATCTCCACACAGACTCGGGGAGAATGTGTAATCTCCACACAGACACGGGGAGAATGTGTAATCCCCACACAGACATGGGGAGAATGTGTAATCTCCACACAGACACGTGGAGAATGGGAAATCTCCGCACAGACACGGGGAGAATGTGTAATCCCCACACAGACACGGGGAGAATGTGTAATCCCCACACAGACACGGGGAGAATGTGTAATCTCCACACAGACACGGGGAGAATGTGTAATCCCGACACAGACACGGGGAGAATGTGTAATCACCACACAGACACAGGGAGAATGTGTAATCCCCACACAGACACGGGGAGAATGTGTAATCTCCACACAGACATGGGGAGAATGTGTAATCCCCACACAGACACGGGGAGAATGTGTAATCCCGACACAGACACGGGGAGAACGTATAATCTCCACACAGACATGGGGAGAATGTGTAATCCCCACACAGACACAGGGAGAATGTGTAATCCCGACACAGACACGGGGAGAACGTATAATCTCCACACAGACATGGGGAGAATGTGTAATCCCCACACAGACACGGGGAGAATGTGTAATCCCGACACAGACACGGGGAGAACGTATAATCTCCACACAGACACAGGGGGAATGTGTAATCTCCACACAGACACGGGGAGAATGGGAAATCTCCGCACAGACACGGGGAGAATGTGTAATCCCCACACAGACATGGGGAGAATGTGTAATCTACGCACAGACACGTGGAGAATGGAAAATCTCCACACAGACACAGGGAGAATGTGTAATCTCCGCACAGACACGGGGAAAATGTGTAATCTCCACACCGACACGGGGTGAATGTGTAATCTCCACACAGACACGGGGAGAATATGTAATCTCCGCACAGACACGGGGAGAATGTGTAACCCCCACACAGACACGGGGAGAATGTGTAATTTCAACAGAGACACGGGCAGAATGTGTAATCTCCACACAGACAAGGGGAGAATGTGTAATCTCACACCGACACGGGGAGAATGTGTAACCCCCACACAGACACGGGGAGAATGTGTAATCTCCACACAGACACGGGGAGAATGTGTAATCTCCACACAGACACGGGGAGAATGTGTAACCCCCACACAGACACGGGGAGAATGTGTAATCTCCACACAGACACGGGGAGAATGTGTAATCTCCACACAGACACGGGGAGATTGTGTAACCCCCACACAGACACGGGGAGAATGTGTAATCCCCACACAGACACGGGGAGAATGTGTAATCCCCACACAGACACGGGGAGAATGTATAATCTGCACACAGACACGGGGAGCTTGTATAATCTCCGCACAGACACTGGGAGAATGAGTAATCCCCACACGGACAAAGGGAGAATGTGTAATCTCCACACAGACACGGGGAGAATGTGTAATCTCCACACAGACACAGGGAGAATGTGTAATCTCCACACAAACACGGGGAGAATGTGTAATCTCCACACAAACACGGGGAGAATGTGCAATCTCCACACAAACACGGGGAGAATGTATAATCTCCACACAGACACGGGGAGAATGTGTAATGTGCACCCAGACACGGGGAGAATGTGTGAGCCCCACACAGACAAGGGAAGAATGTATAATCTCCACCCGGACACGGGGAGAATGTGTAACCCCCACACAGACATGGCGAGACGGAATAATCTCCACAGAGACACAGGGAGAACGTATAATCTCCACACAGACATGGGGAGAATGTATAATCTCCGCACAGACACGGGGAGAATGTGTACTCCCCACACTGACACAGGCAGACTGTATAATCTCCACACAGACTCGGGGAGAATGTGTAATCATCACACAGACACGGGGAGAATGTTTATTCCCCACACAGACATGGGGACAATGTGTAATCTCCACACAGACACGGGGAGAATGTGTAATCTCCGCACAGAAACAGGGAGAATGTGTAATCTCCGCACAGAAACAGGGAGAATGTGTAATCTCCACACACACATGGGGAGAATGTGTAATCTCCGCACAGACACAGGGAGAATGTGTAATCTCCGCATGGACACAGGGGAGAATGTGTATTCTCCACACAGACACGGTGAGAATGTGTAATCTCCACACAGACACGGTGAGAATGTGTAAACTCCAAACAGACACGGGGAGAATGTATAATACCCACACAGACACGGGGAGAATGTATAATGCCCACACAGACACGGGGAGAATGTATAATCTCCACACAGACACGGGGAAAAAGTGTAATCTCCGCACAGACACGGGGAGAATATGTAATCTCCACACAGACACGGGGAGAATGTGTAATCTCCACACAGACACGGGGAGAATGTGTAATCTCCACACAGACACGGGGAGAATGTGTAATCTCCACACAGACACGGGGAGAATGTGTAATCTCCACACAGACAGAGGGAAAATGTGTAATCTCCACACCGACACGGGGAGAATGTGCAATCCCCACACAGACACAGGGAGAATGTGTAATCTCCACACACACATGGGGAGAATGTGTAATCTCCACACACACATGGGAAGAATGTGTAATCTCCACACAGACATGGGGAGAATGTGCAATCCCAACACAGACACAGGGAGAATGTGTAATCTCCACACAGACACGGGGAGAATGTGTAATCTCCACACAGACACAGGGAGAATGTGTAATCTCCACACAGACACGGGGAGAGTGTGTAATCTCCACACAGACACGGGGAGAATATGTTATCTCCGCACAGACATTGGGAGAATGTATAATCTCCACAGAGACACGGGGAGAATGTGTAATCTCCACACAGACACGGGGCGAATGTGTAATCTCCACACAGACACGGGGAGAGTGTGTAATCTCCACACAGACACGGGGAGAATGTGTAATCTCCACACAGACACGGGGAGAATGTGTAATCTCCACACAGACACGGGGAGAATGTGTAATGTCCGCACAGACACGGGGAGAATGTGTAATCTCCACACAGACAGTGGTGCAATCGAAGCCATGTCACTGGTGCTGTGAGGCAGCAATGCTAACCACTGAGCCACCACAACACCCCCTGTAGTCTCACTGAAACCCTTTGGAGTTATCAGGAGACTTTGCTCTTCTACTCCAACCACTTTGCAATTAAGTCTAACATGCAATTTTCTGATTGTTTTCCATACCTGCAGATCAACTCTCCCTGTTCCTTTTACAGGAAGAACGAGTCTTTCTGAACTTCAATATATTTTCTAAGAAATGTTCAGTTTTCCTATTCTGACAATTAAGTGCATCCGTTCACACTCCCTTCATAATAATCCATTTACCATCTTGTTCTCCACCCACTTACTCTACAAGTGTCTCATTGCAGCTTCTTAGTGCCCTCCTCACAGACTACCTTTGTATCATTGCTGTCTTTCTTCCCATTTTATTCACAGTCCGAGATAATTGACAGGAGATTACAGTTCAGTTGTTACACATCTCTTCCTTTAAAGTCCTGTTCTTTGAAGCTATCTGGGTCTCCCTCAAGACTGAGGATAATCCTCACAGGTGTCCCAGATAGCCAACAAGTTATATTGCGCACAAATGGACATTCTCAGTCACATTTGACTCTATGTCATCTTTTGTAATTAAAAGGTTACTGTTTCGGTAGGTGATCCAGGGTCCAGGTTGTCACGACAATATAGATGGCTTATATAATGCTATTTTTGATTATAAAGTAGATGCAGTGCAGATAAATGATAAAGAGTACAGACATAAATATCGAGGAACAGTTTGACACTGTTTGTCAGGACAGTCCACATTGAGAGGCCGTTTTTCCTGGGCTGGGGAATCTAAACACAGGGCCAAGCCGCAGTCTGAGGGGATAATGGGCTGATCATTTCAGATTGAGGAGAGTTTTGAAAGATTATGAATTATAGGAACTTTCTGACCCTAGTTGGTACTGAATTGAGTATATTCAAGACTGGGATTGATATAAAACACATGTTATTCCCTGTTTCTTTGTCTAAGTCACTATAGATTGTAATTAGCCCAGGATACAGCTTTGATCCTTGCAGCTCCACTGGTTTCAGCCTGCCAACTTGAAATATCCTCTTCTCTGCTTTCCATCTCCCCCAAATGCTGCCATGTTGCTCCCATCTCCATGACCCCTATGTTGTGTGTTAACCTTTTGCTTGGTATCTCACTGAATGAGGAAACTGGGAGAATTGAACAGTGACCTCAACAGCCAAACGCAAGAGCTGGTGAAGGGAGATGGAGTGATCTCTGATAGTCATACACTCATAAAATCCCTACAGTGTGGGAGCAGTCCATTCGGCCTATTGAGTCCTCATTAACCCTGCAGAGAGCATCCTGTCCTTGTCAGGGATGTACTGTGTGTGATGGTCCTGTGGCTTTAAGAGGTTATTTTGTCCTTTTTATTTTTGAAGAGCAGTTGTAAGGCAAAGATGTGCAGCAGTCTACCAAAACCACTTGAGTAAACAGTTTGGGAGGCCTTGGGTTTGTTTTTTAACAGCCTGGATGGGTGTGGCCTGCTCTCACAAGTTAGGATTCCTGGGTCTTGGGTTCTCAGTACCATCAGGAGCTATTGGGGTCTCAACAGAGTAGGAAGCTTCAGTGAATGTCTCCTGGCTGCTACTCTCTGAATTTTCACTTGTTCTTTTTTGCTCATGGATTGAAGAACTGCATGTGAGAAGAGTTAATAAGCAATAGGTACTATATCTATTATTCACTTAAGCTTTCCAATTGAGTTAAATTATTCTAAGTTGTTCTTTCTTTTGCTTGTATTTTAACTATGGCATTTAAATAAATTGTGCTTTTGCTTAATGTTGTGTACTTTGACCAGTCGCATCATGTCTGGAACCCAGAACTTCACATTTACCTTTAAATAAGATAAAAGTTAGGGCTTAGGCTAATGCCTTAAAATATTTTGAGGGGGGTCTGGTCTGGTCTGGTCTGTAACAACTTACAGAAAACTCAGTTCAGTACAATGTGGGGGGAAAAAAAGGTTTTGCAGAAATATCTAAAGTCAGGCAGCAGTCAGTCCTCAGTGAGGGGAGGCCACTCTCCCAGAGAGAACTGGAGAGGCATCTTCTGATGGGCAGAATGGAGCCCTGAGACACAAAGCTCATGACGCTACAAACCAGACAGGGAGGGACTCAACGAGGAAAGCAACAACGAGCTGGGAAAGGGAAGAAGGCAGCTCTGTGGGGGCAGGGAGAGCCTGATGTCATGGGTCTCCCAGCACATCCTAGTTTGTGGATTTTGGGAAAGACATGGAAAGGGGCTACTCAGGAGGGGCTGCCAGGAGGTTTGTGGCTGAGTCATGAGGAGGTAAGGTCAGATGAGCGACAGACCCTGGAGACTTGGCGTTTGGTGGTGGGCCTACAGTCCAGGAGAAGACAGGAGGAGGTGGCAGACGTAGTTATCAACTGAGGCCTTTGCGACCCAATAAACAAGAGAGTGCGAAATATGTCAAATAACAATTGTGCTGGATTTGACAGGCTATTTGATACAAGTTAGGATTGCTACATACCTGTGACCAATGCTGGAGTTGGATCAATTTTCTCTGAATCACCAAAGCTGAACTCGTCAGAAGGAATGGGGCTGATGTTAAATGGAGGCATTCTGGCGATGAGCACTGTGAATAAAACAAAGTGTCTGTAATGAAGTGATATATGCATAGCCCAACTGGAACCTGGTCTATATTGCTACAGTCTAGTCTACACCTATTTGGTACATCCACCTCGGAACACTTCAACCCCAGGGCATCAATGTGGACTTCAACAGTTTCCTCATTTCCCCTTCCCCCACCTCACCCTCATTCTAAACTTCCAGCTCAGCACTGTCCCCATGACTTGTCCTGACTTGTCCTACCTGCCTATCTCCTTTTCCAGGAGAAAGTGAGGTCTGCAGATGCTGGAGATCAGAGCTGAAAATGTGTTGCTGGAAAAGCGCAGCAGGTCAGGCAGCATCCAGGGAACAGGAGAATCGACGTTTCGGGCATAAGCCCTTCTTCAGGAATGAGGAAAGTGTGTCCAGCAGGCTAAGATAAAAGGTAGGGAGGAGGGACTTGGGGGAGGGGCGTCGGAAATGCGATAGGTGGAAAGAGGTCAAGGTGAGGGTGATAGGTCAGACTGGGGTGGGGGCGGAGAGGTCGGGAAGAAGATTGCAGGTTAGGAAGGCGGTGCTGAATTCGATGGATTTGACTGAGACAGGGTGGGGGGAGGGGAAATGAGGAAACTGGTGAAATCCAAGTTCATCCCTTGTGGTTGGAGGGTTTCCAGGCGGAAGATGAGGCGTTCTTCCTCCAACCATCGTGTTGCCATGGTCTGACGATGGAGGAGTCCAAAGACCTGCATATCCTTGGTGGAGTGGGAGGGGGAATTGAAATGTTGAGCCACAGGGTGGTTGGGTTGGTTGGTCCGGGTGTCCCAGAGGTGCTCTCTGAAACGCTCCGCAAGTAGCCGGCCTGTCTTGCCCTCCCACTCCACCAAGGATATGCAGGTCTTTGGACTCCTCCATCGTCAGACCACAACAAAACGACGGTTGGAGGAAGAACGCCTCATCTTCTGCCTAGGAACCCTCCAACCACAAGGG